>NW_020202119.1:2513-7445 GCF_001531365.2 Cynara cardunculus var. scolymus
TTAACATTTATCTCAATAGTGGTTTTGGAGATTCCGTTCTTAGTTAGCTCATTTAGCAGTCTGGCAAGTCGGTTATAAACATCATCAAGGCTTTCTCCCTCTCTGGCCTTGAATTCTTCATACGCAGAAATACAGTTTGTGATCTTCAGTTGACTTCCAACTTTAGAACTCATCATCATCTTTTCTATCTGGATCCACATGCTGTCACTAGATTATTTGTAGCTATCAATACTGGTGTAGATGTCATTGGTTAGTGCATGCATCATATAAGATTTGCAAAGCACATCAGCATGTGCTCTTTCTTTATCTTCAGATGAATATTGATCCTTCCGTTTAGGTAATTTTTGTGCAGGTACCCCTTATATAGGATCAGCTTCTACTATTATAAAGAATTCAGCAGGACATTCCAGTAGAGATTGCATAATCAGTTCTCCTTCTTTCATTCTTTCAATAAAATTCAAAAATTTGTCTCTCCATTGATTACAATCTCCTCGAGAAAGAACTGGTGGCTTGGTATCAGTACCAATGGCCATTGCTTCTTTTGAGCTCATCTTCGCAGTTTGTATGAAAAGTAGGATCGACTGCAGTTCAAAGTTTGAATTTAAAAGATCAGTTTACAAAAATATATCTGATAAAATGTAAACTAGAATAAGCACACATTCAACACTTAGTCAATTAAGCACATAAACACTTGTCCGGATTAGCAATCCGCACAAGTTGTCCGGTTTACAAGTCCGGTCAAAAAGATAGACAAATTTGACTAGTTATCCGGATTAACAATCCGGGCAACACATGAATATAAACCGCACAAAGTCTAAATCTTTAAACCGTTCAAAAGTCAAAATCTTAAAAATCCGTTCAAAAAGTCAAACTTATTAAACCGATCAAAAGAATTCAAACATAAACCGATCAAGGTCAAACAATTCAAYCAATCAAATTCAAACACCGTTCAAATATATACCGTCCAAGATATATGATTTTAGAAATAAACCGCTCACAAGTCTAAGACTTACCAGGCGGATTCTAAACTGCACACTTACCACACGGATTTGGTTAAACCGGTCAATATCCGTTCAAGTTACTAAGTCCTTACCAGGCGGATACTTTTAAACCGCTTGCTAAACCTTTCAAGTGTTATCTGGTTTATCAACTAATCCACACAAGTTATCACCGGTATACTAGCCGGATTAGCTAAACCGCTCAAGAAGTCCTTCCAAGAGATGTCTGGTATTTCCTATAACAAAACAACTCAAACAACACATGGAGATTAAACCGCACAAGTCTTAACCGGATAAAGATTCAACCAAAAACATAAAATTTCACACTTTTTACCAAAAAAAATGGATCAAAACATGAAAAAATATGAGTTTTTATGAGCTTTTTCCAGAAAGCTAAAAATCAATTTTCGACATTTTCAGCCTTAAAACTTGTGTAAAATGCAAAATAGTGTGAATCAAAGTTGTTTGAAATACAAAACCGAAACTAACGATACAAATCTTGAACAATAACACTCAAAAATTGAACAATTTTGGCCCAAAAACAAAAAATTTGTGTAAAAATGTGTAAAATGGATATCTTCAAATCCAAACTGCTGCAGCTTGCTTTGATACCAATTGATGAGTCCAGATTTCATACAAACATGGTATGATTTTCATAGATTGTGATGAACTTCAAACTAGAAAGAAAATATTAAAGGAGATGATTAGATTGAGAGGAGAGAGAATATTACATCAGCAAATCTTGATTTTCAGATTAATGACAAAGCTTAATTACAATTACAAGGTAAATCATATTTATACTAGGAAATATAAAGACTAAGCTATTACAAGGAAACTATACTAAGGAGAAACTTGAATACAACTTTTAAGCTCTAACTTGAACCCAATAGGACTTTTTAAAATATACTCTCAAGTACATCAATTTATCATTTATACATAGTGCAATAACAATCAATTTTTCATGATTTCAACAATTTTTGACTAAACAATTCTTTAGTCCAACAGTTTTACAATTAAACAGTATAGTTTGCAGACTTACATACTTTTTCCCCAATTTCAATAAACAAAACAGTAAAAGTGGGGCCGTGTATACTCACAAGTTTGCTGAAGAATATCCAAGAACCTGATGACGTTTGATGCACTAAACATCCGCCCTAACTGTGACAATTCGTCACTTTGGAATTTCAGGTTAGTGCCTTATTTCAAGATCTTTATTTAGAATTAAGACTTTCTAGGATTTAGCTTCGATGTTTAGAGAACATCATGCTTAATTCCCAAGATTAGTTCGTTAGATCACGTTTTGGCGGGTAGCTAACAAAGTTAGTTTATGCAATGTCAAATAGTTTTGAAGTATTCCACATAAAATAAAGTTGATATTTTTTTAAGTTCCGTCCTCTTTAAAAATTTAAAGATTTCCAAAGTCCCATTTTTATATTTATTTGCCAAATTAATTTAAAGAGTAGAGTTTCCTTTAAAATCCTTTATTAAATTGTTTTGTTTGTTAGATTAGTGGGGTTTTATTATTTAAGAGAAATAAAAAAAAATTGGGCTTGGGCCTTTAGAGGTCAGCCCATTCCTTCTCAAAAAGCCCCATATAAATACCCCTCTTCTTTTGGAAAATCTTCATTCTCCAAAATTTCCAGCTTTCTGTTTTCTCTCTAACGCCATCACCTTCCAGCCGGTTCCAATCATCTTGCAAAACTTAACGTTTTGCTGTCCTTAAGAGCTTGTACGAGTTTTTCCTGTCAAGAAAAGGTATGTTTTAGAGCTGTCCTATTTTCATCGAAGTCCGAAAGTTTTCATCTTTCTCCCTTCTCGATTCTTTAAGTAATTTATGGGATTTAAAGAAGAGAGATTATTCATCAAATACCTGCATGTGTCTTCATTGGGATGATGATCTGTGACCCAAGTTTTTCAATCTCTAAGAAAGAAAGAATCAATCCTTGCATGTGAGGATTGATCATATTTTCGGATGACAGATCTTGCATGCAGCTTTAATCGAATTTATTATCTTAAAAACTCATTGGAATTGGAATTTATTTGTTTTCTGGAGCTGTCGAAGATGATGATTTTGTGTTAAAATCTAAATTCTTGAAAATGTTGAGCTTGAAACCCCTCCCCATCATTGCTACCATTCTTGGTGCATGCAATCGGTGTTGGAGGCGTGTGGCTCAAGGTTTTAGAGTTCTTGGAAAAAGTTTTAAACCCGCTCAAAATATCTTGATTTTGGTAATTGGCGGCTGTCATCATTGTTTTGGGATGACTTAAAATGATGTCATTAATAGGATTTTGGAAGGTTCCTTTTTAATAAAAAATAAAATATTAGCTTTATTTTATGAAAACACTTGATGGCTTGCGTTGAAATCAACTATGCTCTACCTTAGGCAAGAAACCGTTTAGTAATGTGGCGCTGGTTCTGTCTGTCAGGAAGTTCGAGTGAGTCTAGGAAGCTTCGAAAGGAAACCTTGGATGTTCATCAAACTAGTGAGTTCTTATGGCCCCACTTTTACTGCTTTGGTATATTTTATGGGGGAAAAGCATGAGATTGAGCAAACTTTGCATGTTTATATATATGAAATTTTGGGACTAAAGAACTGTTTAGTCGATGCTTTGCTCAAAACTTTTGGACTAAGGGACTGCTTACTCAAACTCTATTGAAACCTCTAGACTATGGAACTGCTTAGTCGGGTTTATTATGTTTTGTTTTGATAACTGTTATTGCACTTAGAATAAATGCTAAATTGATGTGCTTGGGAGTATATGTTTCCAAATAAAAGTCCCCGTCCGTAAACACTACTTGCCAACTCGGGTACATTCCCGGGCCGTGGTATTGTGGATAGCCGCTATTATGTTAACAGTCCCACCCAGAAAGGGGTGCACAATTACCTACGTTTTTCAAGTCTAATCATGTGAAATTTGGACCACCGCTGAATTAGTACTCTATCGAACTATGGGACCTAAGTAGTGAACGGGCTACTTCTGGTTGTTCGAAAATTAATGGGGCAAGTTGGTCAGGTAAGGCTCAGTAGCATCTCAAGTTTTACATCGTATAGGATTTACATTTATTAAGTGCAAAGAATTCGCATAAGTTTGCTACTACTTGATTTATGCATTGAAACGTTTTATGGTTAGCTCTTATTAATTGGGAACTGTGACAGCCGTCAAATTCGAACTCTCAGGTTAGCTCTTATTAAGATTATATTAGTGTTATTGAAGGTAATTTATAAGATTAGGAGTGAGTTAGGTTAATTTGGTTGAAAATTTTTAAGAGAATCCGGCAGTTGCTTAGAAAGTCCGGTTCTGACCCGAAATTATCTGAAACGTCCTATACAGTATCAAATGCTCTAATTTATACCCAATATATATAAAACACTAAGTTTTAGTGTTTTAAATATAAAACCTTTTTATTTAAATGAATTTAGCCATCATGGTTTTTAATTTGAAGAAAAATGTCAAAATTGAGAAAATGGCATTTTATGCATTTTGGGCTTAGTTTTTATAACAAAAAAATTATATTGAGTTTGGGTTGGGCTCTCGATGGCCGGCCCCACCCTCCCCCATTTCCCTCCCATATCCCACATATAAATAGTCTTACTTCTTCATTAATCTTCATTTGCCTTCTTTCAAATTTTAAACTCCTTCTCCCTCTCTTTCCCTAAAAACTCAAGAGTCACCTTCTCCATCCTTCATCCTCCTTCATCCATTCCAGCCAATTTCTTCATCTATCATCATCATTTTAGCAWGATTTTGAAGATACAACAATCCTCTCATTCATAAACAAGGTAATGCATTCATCTCTTCATTTTTCTTGTAGTTTTTGGGAGAAAAMCCCACTTTTATGCATTCTTCATCTTCTATTTTCTATGTTTCGAAAATATTGAGTCTTAAGGTGAGATTATACACCAAAAACATGTAAAAATATTTATTTGATGGT
>NW_020202119.1:15350-17893 GCF_001531365.2 Cynara cardunculus var. scolymus
TGTTCTTCACATTAGCAAATGTACTGAAGGAAATAAGGTAGAGTATGCAACATGCCTATTGCAAGGAAGGGCGCTCACTTGGTGGAATACCTTAGTACAAACCAGAGGCCGAGAAGCGGCTAATCAGCTATCCTGGGAAGAATTTAAGAAATTGCTAAAGGTTGAATACTGCCCGAGAAGTGATCTCCAAAAGCTGGAAATGGAGTTATGGAACCTCGAAATGAAAGGAGACAATATATCTGCATACACAACGAGGTTTCATGAATTGGCAAACCTGGTGCCGTATCTTGTGACACCAGAGGAAGTTCGTATAGAAAGGTATATTTGGGGATTGTCTCTAGAAATTAGGGGAAACATCACCTCGGCCAACCCAAAGACTCTTCAGGAGGCAACAAAAATTGCCACAAAGCTCACGAATAATGTTGTGCGGTCCGGAGGATTTGCCAAAGGAAAGCGGAAGATGGAGGAGTGTGGAGATCGAAGAGTTGGAGGGAAGTTTGACAGAAGCAGGAGGGTAACAAGGAATTTTGGAGCTCAAACGCAGGTGGTAGGACAAGAGGACATTGTTAGATGCAATAAGTGCAAATTTCTGCATAAGGGGAATTGCATCATCTGTCAAAGATGTCATTTAGGGGGTCACACGGCAAAGGACTGCCGAAAGCGTTTATATTTTGACTGTGGATGTCCAAACCACATAAGGAATGTTTGTCCAAAAAGGAAGGCAGGGACAAACACAAACCAGACCCGGCAGGTCAGTTCAGGCAACTAAGGAAGCCAGGCTCGAGGCAGAGCATTTGAGATGGGAGCCAGGGAAGCTAGAGAGGATCCTAACGTGGTTTCAGGTACGTTTCCTCTAAATAATGAATTTGCATCGGTTCTATTTGACTCAGGGGCAGACAGAAGTTTTGTGTCACTAGACTTTAAGCAGAAAATTAAATTAAAGCCCCAGAAATTGAAAGAATCCTTTGTAATCGAGTTTGCAAATGGTCAGGAATTCAAAGCTAGAAGCGTATTTACGAATTGCACTCTGAACTTAGTCAATCAGGACTTTAGCATAGACCTTATACCGATCGAACTAGGGAGTTTCGACATAATTGTAGGTATGGATTGGCTATCCAAAAACCAAGCTGAGATTGTATGTTCAGAGAAGCTTATTCGAATTCCTCAAAAGGGATTGGAACCAATTGTGGTCCAGRGAGACAAGTTGGATCGAAAGATTAAGCTGGTATCATGTATGAAGATGCAGAAGTATCTGAAGAAGAAGTACACGACATACCTGGCGCATGTGATTGATGGAAAGATCAAGGAGAAAAGTATTGAAGAATTACCTGTAGTTCAGGAGTTTTCCGATGTTTTTCCTAAGGACTTACCAGGCCTACCCCCACAAAGAAAAGTCGAATTCGGTATCGACTTAATTCCTGGAGCTGCCCCGGTGGCGAGGGCACCATCCCGCCTGGCACCATCAAAAATGCAAGAAATGTCGACCCAACTCCAGGAGTTACTAGACAGAGGATTCATAAGACCAAGTTACTCACCCTGGGTGCACCAGTACTATTCATTAAAAAGAAAGATGGGTCAATGCGAATGTGCATTGATTATAGGGAACTTAATAAGTTGACTATCAAGAACAGATACCCTCTCCCTACAATCGATGACCTGTTCGATCAACTCCAAGGGGCAGTCTATTTTTCCAAGATTGACTTGCGATCCGGGTACCACCAGGTGAGGGTTCGGGAAGAGGACATTCCCAARACAGCCTTCAGGACCCGGTACGGTCATTACGAATTTATGGTTATGCCATTCGGGCTAACCAATGCACCAGCTGTCTTCATGGACCTAATGAATAGAATTTGTAGACCTTACCTGGATAAATTTGTAATCATTTTCATAGATGACATACTAATTTATTCAAAAAGCCGAGAAGACCATGAGTGACATTTGAGGGTAATTTTGGAAGTACTCCGAAACGAGAAGTTGTATGCCAAAATTTCCAAATGTGAATTCTGGTTACAGGAAGTTCAGTTTCTGGGCCATGTAGTCAATGAAAGAGGAATTCAGGTAGATCCTGCCAAGGTTGAGGCCATTAGGAATTGGGAAGCTCCAAGAACCCCTACAGAGAACCGACAATTCCTTGGGTTAGAAGACTATTATCGGCGATTCATCACAAACTTTTCGAAAATTGCACAACCGCTCACAGCCTTAACCCAGAAGGACAAGAAGTTTATTTGGGGTGAGAGACAAGAGGAAGCATTCGAGACTCTCAAGCAGAAACTATGCAATGCACCTATTTTATCCTTACCAGAGGGTTCGGAAAACTTCGTGGTCTTTTGTGATGCATCGCATCAAGGTTTAAGATGCGTATTGATGCAAAAAGATAAGGTCATTGCATATGCCTTGAGACAACTTAAAGTGCATGAGAAGAATTATACTACGCACGACCTTGAGTTGGGAGCAGTAGTATTTGCACTTAAGATATGGAGGCATTATCTTTACGGTACCAAATGCCCCATTTACATTGATCATAAAATCCTTCAACACATCCT
>NW_020202119.1:18403-36797 GCF_001531365.2 Cynara cardunculus var. scolymus
CTCCAGCAACCTGAAATTCCTCAATGGAAGTGGGAACAAATATCGATGGACTTTATAACTAAGTTACCCCGAACTGGAAAAGGGCATGATGCCATATGGGTGATTGTAGATCGACTGACAAAATCTGCTCATTTCTTACCAATCCGAGAGGATTATAAGATGGAAAAGTTGGCTCAAATTTTTATAAACGAAATCATCGCTAGGCATGGAGTACCTATTTCTATTCTATCGGATAGAGACAGTCGTTTTACGTCAAGGTTTTGGCAGTCACTCCAGCAAGGGATGGGTACACGGTTAGATCTAAGCACTTGTTATCACCCCCAGACTGACGGACAAACCGAAAGAACTATCCAGACCCTGGAAGATATGTTACGCGCCTGTGTTGTAGATTTTGGTGGAAGCTGGGACACGCATCTTCCGTTAGTGGAATTTGCCTACAACTACAGCTACCATACCAGCATCCAGTGTGCGCCTTATGAAGCTTTATATGGGCGCAAGTGCAGATCCCCATTGTGTTGGTCAGAAATTGGTGATAGACAGTTAACTGGACCTGACGTTATCCAAGAAACTACTGATAAGATTATGGTAATCAGAAATCGACTCAAAGCTGCAAGGGATCGTCAGAAAAGCTATGCCGACAATCGGAGGGGACCATTAGAATTCCAAAAAGGAGATAATGTTTTTCTAAAAGTCTCACCATGGAAAGGGGTGATGCGTTTTGGAAAGAGAGGTAAGTTGGGTCCTCGATACATTGGTCCCTTCGAAATAATAGAAAGGATTGGACCAGTGGCATACAAGTTAAGTTTACCCCCAGAGTTAAACGCTATCCATAACACATTCCATGTATCAAATCTCAAGAAATGCTTATCGGAAGAAACTCAAGTGGTGCCACTGGGGGACGTGCAAATTAGCGATCAACTTCGTTTCAAGGAAAAACCCATAGAAATTTTGGATTGAGAAGTTAAGCAGTTGAGGCGTAGCAGGATCCCTATAGTAAAAGTTCATTGGAACTCGAAGTATGACCCGAGTACACGTGGGAAAGGGAAGATTTCATGAAAAGCAAGTATCCCCACTTGTTCTCAAAGCCAACCATGATTTGAATTTTACGATTAAATTTCGGGACGAAATTTTTCTGGCTTGGGGAGACTGTGACAATTCGTCACTTTGGAATTTCAGGTTAGTACCTTATTTCAAGATCTTTATTTAGAATTAAGTCTTTCTAGGATTTAGCTTCGATGATTAGAGACCATCATGCTTAATTCCCAAGATTAGTTCGTTAGATCACGTTTCGGCGGGTAGCTAACAAAGTTAATTTATGCAATGCCAAATAGTTTTGAAGTATTTCACATAAAATAAAGTTGATATTTTTTTTAAGTTCCGTCCTCTTTAAACATTTAAAGATTTCCAAAGTCCCATTTTTATATTTATTTGCCAAATTAATTTAAAGAGTGGAGTTTCCTTTAAAATCTTTTATTAAATTGTTTTGTTTGTTAGATTAGTGGGGTTTTATTATTTAAGAGAAATAAAAAAAAATTTGGGCTTGGGCCTTTAGAGGTCAGCTCATTCCTTCTCAAAAAAACCCATATAAATACCCCTCTTCTTTTGGAAAATCTTCATTCTCCAAAATTTCCAGCTTTCTGTTTTTTCTCTAACGCCATCACCTTCCAGCCGGTTCTAATCATCTTGCAAAACTTAACATTTTGCTGTCCTTAAGAGCTTGTACGAGTTTTTCCTTTCAAGAAAAGGTATGTTTTAGAGCTTTCCTATTTTCATTGAAGTCCAAAAGTTTTCATCTTTCTCCCTTCTCGATTCTTTAAGTAATTTATGGGATTTAAAGAGGAGAGATTGTTCATCAAAGACCTGCATGTGTCTTCGTTGGGATGATGATCTGTGACCCAAGTTCTTTAATCTCTAAGAAAGAAAGAATCAATCCTTGCATGTGAGGACTGATCATATTTTCGGATGACAGGTCTTGCATGCAGCTTTAATCGAATTTATTATCTTAAAAACTCATTGGAATTGGAATTTATTTGTTTTCTGGAGCTGTCGAAGATGATGATTTTGTGTTAAAATCTAAATTCTTGAAAATGTTGAGCTTGAAACCCCTCCCCATCATTGCTACCATTCTTGGTGCATGCAATCGGTGTTGGAGGCGTGTGGCTCAAGGTTGTAGAGTTCTTGGAAAGAGGTTGTAAACCCACTCAAAATATCTTGATTTTGGTAATTGGCAGCTGTCATCATTGTTTTGGGATGACTTAAAATGATGTCATTAATAGGATTTTGGAAGGTTCCTTTTTAATAAATAATAAAATATTAGCTTTATTTTATGAAAACACTTGATGGCTTGCGTTGAAATCAACTATGCTCTACCTTAGGCAACAAACCGTTTGGTAATGTGGCGTTGGTTTGGTCTGTCAGGAAGTTCGAGTGAGACTAGGAAGCTTCGAAAGGAAACCTTGGATATTCATCAAACTAGTGAGTCCTTACGGCCCCACTTTTACTACTTTTGTATATTTTATGGGGGAAAAGCATGAGATTGAGTAAACTTTGCATGTTTAAGTATATGAAATTTTGGGACTAAAGAACTGTTTAGTCGATGCTTTGCTCAAAACTTTTGGACTAAGGAACTGCTTAGTCAAACTCTATTGAAACCGCTGGACTAAGGAACTGCTTAGTCGAGTTTATTTTGCTTTGTTTTGATAACTGTTATTGCACTTAGAATAAATGCTAAATTRATGYGCTTGGGAGTATATGTTTCCAAATAAAAGTCCCCGTCCGTAAACGCTACTTGTTAACTCGGGTACATTCCCAGGTCGTGGTATTGTGGATAGCCGCTATTGTGTTGACAGTCCCACCCAGAAAGGGGTGCACAATTACCTACGTTTTTCTAGTCTAATCATGTGGAATTTGGACCACCGCTGAATTAATACTCTATCGAACTGTGGGACCTAAGTAGTGAACGGGCTACTTCTGGTTGTTCAAAAATTAATGGGGCAAGTTGGTCAGGTAAGGCTCAGTAGCGTCTCAAGTTTTACATCGTATAGGATTTACATTTATTAAGTGCAAAGAATTCGCATAAGTTTGCTACTACTTGATTTATGCATTGAAACGTTTTATGCATATGAAAACCAGTGAACTCACCAACTCTTTGTAGTTGACCATGTTTTATTTCCATGCTTTTTCAGGATCTATGTAAAGTCGTTTGGATTTTTGGGAGCATACTCGAGTCAGGATCGATTAAGTCAGAATTTGATGTATTTTGGGAACGTCGTGTAAACTCTAATTTTTAGTTATATCGATGAACTTGTTTTGTTTTTGAACAACTTGGTATGGTGTTATTTATAAAATGTTGCTATGACTCGCTTGCCTGTTACATCTCGTGTTTCCGCTTTAGCGGGGTGTGACACTAACTTTCCTAGACAGTCCGAAATCCAATAATTAGACCACCTATCGTGTCTCGATAAAGATAAAGTCAAATTATATCTTATGTAATGCCAATGAGTTTTTATGGATTAAAGTTGATACTTATTCATTGTTCTTAAAAATGATCCAATATTTATGTATTTTAAGATCAAAGCCTTTTGCACAAAAAGTCACCACTTGGACACAATGTAAATTATGTTTCTGGAATTTTGGTCTCACAAATCACTGTTAAAAGGAACCTTCCATAAGTCATTTTGTGTCCAAATTTTTATACCACAAATGTTACTGAGTTAGACAACTTCTATCCAAATTCCACACATTTTGGAAGTGTTTTAGTAATTTAAATGTCTAACTCATTTTCACATGTCAAAGCAATTTGGACAGATTGCATTCTGTCAAATCTGAGGTCAAATGGAAGGTCTAAACTTAATGTTTTTCAATGATTCCACTTGAGTTGTAAACTTAACTCATTAATCCAACTTTCAGAAGAAGAATCACATATTTTTATTAGTTTTTGAGAAAGTTGTCACTTTGAACATGCATATACATTTCTATCCAACAGTATCATTTTGCACCGGAGTTTTGTATCAAGCATTTAAATGCTCAAAACTCAATATTTTTGAGTGAAACCAAAAACAATAGAACATCAACTCTTCAAAGTAAACTCCAGAAGATAAAGAAAATATTTTGGATGAGTTTTGAAGGAGTTATGTATGTTCAAAGTAGGATTTACCTACTGTTGAAGATAGTGTTGCATACTTGTTCTAAATGATTGGAGGGTCAAAACTCCTCCTTTTTACACGACTCCAGTTGGAAAAGAACCATAAAGCATCAAAGTACATTTTAAAAGAAAAATCAGAGCATTTGGACTTTTATTTTAGAAAATACGGACGACAAGATTGCTAGTAAACAATCTATCAGTTCCAAAATGCCACTTTTAATGGTTAAATTCCACATGCAATGTGGTTTTACCCCATTTCCTTGAGTTCTAAGTTTGTAAATCATATATTATCACCATTTTAAAGACATTTTCATGTCTTTGATGAATATTCTTCCATCTTAGATAATCCAGAAAATTTGAGCTTAAAATAAATAAAGAAATGTGTAGAAAATGAGAAATAATGTAGAAAAATACAAAGATAAATAAACTAATCTATTACCTTTTTCTTGCTACTATTTGAAGATTTGAATATTCTTCAAGATTTATGGAATCAAAGGGGATTTTGGAAGGTTTGAGTTGGTTGGAGTGGAAGAGGAAAAGTCTTAGAGAGAGAAAGGAGTAATATGAAGGTGAAAATGAAAGATTTCAAAAGAAGTGGAGTTTTTATATGTAATCAAAATAAGAATAAAGGGGCCGGCCCTTTTCAATTGAGACTTTTCAAGGCTCAAACCATCTCATATTTATATAGATTTTCTTATAAAAATAAAGCCCATTTAAATGTTAACATAAATACAATCAGATACTGATAAAAATATCCGTATTAGATCAAAATTCCAAATTTTTGTAAAATTATTTGGACATTCAATTGAGACTTTTATATCTTTATTTTGGATTTTATAATATCAACTTTATTATGTTTGGACAATTGTTAATATATTTGGTATTACATAAGTTATCTTTATCAGTTACATGTCGAGACAGTGTTTTCTAAACTATAATTTGGGAAATAAGCCAAATGAATTCTAATTAATCATGACTAGTCCCTAATAAAATATAATTCTAAATATAAAAACCCTATAAAGATGCTAACCTGACGCTCCAAAAATGACGGATGTCACACTAACTCGCTCAAGAGGTCACACTAAATCGCTCAAGGCCTTGCCTTAATCCGGTCAACTCCGCTCAAGGGGTGTGCGATGAGTTCCCGTATCCGCTCAAATCCGCTCAAAGCTTAGGCGATAAACCGCTCACAACAGGTTATAAATTGCTCACACTTAAGTCTAACTTGCTCAAGGGATGTGCGAATCCAGTTAACTCCGCTCAAGACTTAGCTCTAAATCACTCAAAGCAGTGTGTATAAACCGCTCAATGCATGAAATAAATCGCTCAAAATCTAAACTAAATCACTCAAAGAAATGCTTGAATCCGGTCAATTAAATCGTTCAATCTGTCTAACAACAAGTTTAAATCGCTCAATGAAGTGAAGTAAGGATATCCTAACAAGATTCAATCAAAAAGTCAAACGAACTTAGATCAAACTAACAAACAAACACAAAACTTACAAAAACTCATACAAAAAATAGATCAAATTCTATCTTTTTGATGAATTTTCAAAAGAACATGAAGAACTTCAAAATTCATAAAACTCTTAAAATCTTTACTATCAATGATCAAATCATGAAAATTTGTGAATAACAAAGATTCACGAATCAAATACGCACATGGCGATCATCGTTTTAACATCAAAACACCAAAAATATGAAAGATTTGTGAAGAAAATTCTTGAAAAATGAAGAACACTTTTAAGAACAAATTTGGAGATGAAGATGAACAGAATGTAAAATTCCAGAAATTTTTCATCTTTCGTGGATATTCTTCAATCGATTTCACTGCAAACACGCTCTGATACCAATTATTAGTCCCTAAAATGATCAATCTTCAACTAATCTTCAAATCAACAATGACAGACTTCATAAAATGTTCAAGAAAATGAAGAACAAGTATAGAGAGAAAGTCAACTCTTAAGAATGGTCAAACTGATATTACGTATCTGAATATTACAATAAACATCCTTACAAAGATTACAAAGAATAACCCTTTATATAAGGTCAAAGATGAAACTCTAAAAGTCAAAGGTCAAACTACAAGAAAGTCAAACACGATGAATTTACAACAATTATAGAAAAAAATATCTTTCAAGACGAATACAATTAATACTGAAATTCAGTCCTAACAATTTTTGCAAATTCGATACATGGAAATTATTATGAATCAGACTTAGTTCTTCTTGTAACTCTAACTGATATGCTACTGTCCCAATTTGTTTATAAATTCTAAACGGCCTGATATACCTTGGACTGAGCTTACCTTTCTTTCTAAATCTGATGACACCCTTCCATGGCGAAACTTTCAACATCACAAGATCACCTACAAAACATTCAATCGGCTTTCGACGATTATCAGCATAACTTTTTAGGCGATCTTGTACTGTTCTGATTCTTTCACAGATCTGTTCAATCTTTTCAGAAGTCTCTTGAACAATCTCAGACCCGTTAGCTGTCTTTTACCTACTTCGTTCCAACATAACGGCGTTCGACATTTACGTCCATACAATACTTCATATGGTGCTGCTTGGATGCTGGAATAATAACTGTAATTATATGAAAACTCTATTAACGACAAATGATCCTCCCATGATCCCCCGAAGTCAATGACATAACTTCTCAACATATCTTCGAGAGTCAGAATAGTTCTTTCACTTTGCTCATCGGTTTGCGGATGATAGGCTGTGCTTAGTCGGATTTCAGACCCGAGAGCTTTCTACAAACTTTCCCAGAACTTTGAAATGAAACGACTATCTCTATCAGAGAAAATAGATGATGGAACTCCGTGCCTGGTTACAATATATTTAATATAAACTTGAGCCAACTTTTCTAAAGAGTAATTCTCTCTTATAGGTAGAAAATGCACTGATTTAGATAGGCGATCAACAATTACCCAGATCGCGTCATACCCCTTTGGAGTTCGAGGTAACTTCATGACGAAATCCATTGTAATGTGATCCCATTTCCACACAGGAATCTCCAAAGATTGAAGATTTCCATACGGCTTTTGATGCTCAATCTTAACCTGTAGGCACGTTATACACTGTTCCACATATCTGGCTATGTCTCCTTTCAATCCGGGCCACCAATAAAGAGTTTTCAAATCCCTGTACATCTTATTGGTACCTGGATGAATAGATTATCGGGACTTACGGCTTTCATTTAAAATGACTTTCCAAATATCCCCGTAACATGGTACCCAAATTCGCCCTTGAAAGCACATAATTCCTTCATTGTTCGGTTCCAAAGTCGAAATCATCTTACCCAACCTTTCTGTCTTAATAAGATCTTCTTTCATGGCTTCTTTCTAACATCTCAGGATTTCTTTATGGATATCAGGAACTAAATTTATTCTCATTGCTACAACTTTAATAGTCCCACTCTTTTTTTTTCCTACTCAAAGCGTCAGCTACCACATTGGCTTTCCCCGGGTGGTAGAGGATTTCATAATCATAGTCATTTACAAGTTTAATCCACCGACGCTGCCGCATATTTAGTTCTTTCTGGCTGAACAAATGATGCAGACTCTTATGATCAGTATAGATCTGGCACTTTGTCCCCAAAAGATAATGCCTCTAGATTTTCAAAGCAAACACCACCGCAGCTAATTCCATATCATGAGTTGGATATTGCTTTTCATGATCCTTCAATTGTCTGGACGATTAAGAAATCACTTTTCCTCTCTGCATCAAAACACATCCCAATCCTAGTTTCGAGGCGTCACTATATACTACGAAATCTTCTAATCCATCTGGTACTACAGAAATGATCTTTTAATAGTTGGAAAGCCTCTTGTTGTTCTTCCTCCCACTGAAATTTGATGTTCTTCCGATCAATTTAGTCAATGGCACGACTATCTTAGAAAAGTCTTGAATGAACTTACGGTAATAGCTTGCCAATCCCAAAAAGCTTCGGACTTCAGAAGGAGTTTTCGGGACTTCCCACTTTTCAACTACTTCTATTTTATATGGATCTACCTTCACCCCTGTTTTTGATATTACATGACCCAAGAATTATACTTCCCTTAACCAGAACTCACATTTGGATAGCTTTGCTTATAGCTTTTCTCTTTTTAGCAATTCTAGTATTAGACGAAGATGTTCTACATGTTCCTCTTCAGTCTTAGAGTAAATAAGAATATCGTCGATAAATACAATAACGAATTTATCAAGATATTCCTTACATACCCTATTCATCAAATCCATAAAGGCTGCGGGAGTATTAGTTAGGCCGAATGGCATAACTAAAAATTTGTGATGCCCATACCTAGTTCGAAAAACTGTTGTAGCGATTTCCTCCTCCCTGACTTTTCGCTGGTGATACCCCGATTTTAAGTCAATCTTGGAGAAATAACTTGCCCCCACCAACTAATCAAACAAATCATCAATCTTTGGCAAAGGATATTTGTTCTTAATTGTCAACTTGTTCAGTTCACGATAATCTATACACATTCACATAAATCAATCTTTTTTTAACAAATAGGACTGGAGCACCCCAAGGTGAAGTGCTGGGTCGAATGAATCCTTTGTCAGCTAAATCTTTCAACTGAGCAACTAATTCCTTTAGTTCTGACGGAGCCAATCGGTATGGTGCCTTTGCTACAGGTGCAGCCCCTGGTATGATATCAATTTAGAATTCAATAATTCGATCTGGTGGTAACCCAGTCAAATCCTCTGGAAAGACTTCTAGGTATTCATTAACGATCAGAATCGATTCCTCTTTTCCTTTCTCTTTCTTTGTACCAATCATATATGCCAAACATCCTTGACACTTCTTCCGAATAAACTTTTGGGGTTTTATCACAATTAAGAGACTAGTATGGTGGCTCTGACGATCACCATAAATAACAACTGTTCTTTGGTCTGGCAAAATGATTCTAATCATTTTTTTATTGCAAACAATACAGGCCTGATATTCTGCCAACAAGTCCATGCCTACTACCACATCAAATTTTTTCATCGGCATGGGAAATAACCGAATCGGTAGCTCACAACCCTCAATAACAATAATGCAGTTATTGAATACACTTGTAACAAATTCTTAACTATTAGCAGTCTCAACTACAAATTGGTGATCAAGTAATATAGAATTCAAACCTGCAATTTGAACAAACGATGGTGATACAAACGAAAAGTTTTCACCTTAATCAAACAACACCTTAGCATGTATAGAATTCAGAAGGAAGGTACCTGTTACTACATCTGGCGATGCCTCTGCCTCATTTTTCGTCATCTGGAAGGACCGTCCCCGTGCCCCTCTTCTAGTTACAGTAGGTCTTCCCCGAGTACCTGACACGTTACTTCCCATTGTCAACTGTTGAGTTCTTAACAATGGACAGTTTGGTCGTATATGGTCCAGAGAATTGCAACTGAAACACCTTTCATTGGTTGGGCAATTCCTTGATAAATGGCCCACTTCGCTACACTTATAACACTTCCTTGGGTCCATCTTACATTCACCTTGATGAAACTGTTGGCATTGCGTACAGACTTTCTTACCGACCTTTTGATCAGCTCCATTATCATATCTTACCACTTTTGGCCCTTGAAAGTTATATGAAGGCCCTTCCCATCTTCTCTTCTCCATAACTTTACCCTCTGATTGTCGATTCTTATTCTGTTATGTCACTTCGGCCGCATCCACAGTTAATGAGAAAGTAGTGGGATTCATAGCAATTACAAATTCACTAATCGAGGGTTTTAGTCCCCAAATATATCTTTCCACCTTCCTGGATTCCGATGAAATATAATGTTCAGCAAACTGAGAGTATTCAATAAACTTCTTTTTCGATCTGTTCCGTTTCCCTGTTCCAACTTCAAGAAATCTTCTTCCATTTGTCGTACAGCCGTCTTAGGGCACAACTGATCCTTGAATCAATTCACAAATTTTGTCCAGAATAATGTTTGTAAGACATCTGTTTTGGCTAGAGACTCCACTTCACACCAGAACAGAGCATTTGACTTTAATACTGAAACAATAAATCTAACTTTATTAGTTTCCGGACACCGAATGATGTTGAACACAGATTCAATCTTCTTGATCCAGCAAATTGCTTTTACTGGATCCCTTTCTCTAGAGAAAGTTGGTGGTTTACATGCCAAGAACATTTTGATGCCTCCTTCCTTGTTGTGAGTGACCGGAACAGAGGGATGAACTTCCACTCTTTCTGTTTCCACTCTAGCTGGTATTCCCATAATACATGTTAAGGTTTCCCTTAACTTTCCGATTTCTTCCTCCAACATATCTCCGGTTATGTATTCAGGGTGTGGCTTTGATCTTTCCTTAACATTCCCAGAGTGGGATTCTTCATGCTCAGAACGTATCTCAGCCCGACCCCTTCCCTGAGACTGACTTCTCCCTCTGCCCCATCCCTTGGGTCCTCCCTGACCTCTATTTCTAGAAGTACTTTTCGGAAGATTAGCAGATGATTTTTCTCTTTCCTCAGATTCTAGACGGGCATTTATTTCAGATCTCCGTGTTCGGCTAGACATCTGCAGATTTCAGTGTTAATAATCACATATTCACATTTTCAAATATAATGAAGTATCCAAGTTCATATATGTACCTGTAAATTCATAATTACACTGGCCAGATGTAATTAAACTTTACCTTACACACTGTTCTTTCAACTCATCATATTTATTTCCAATGGTGATAACTATGTCTGGGACCCTTGTCATGCAATGAAACAGTTTAAGTCTAGGTATCATGCTATTAAATACCTAACTCCCTTAAACTCAGGCTCTGATACCACTTTCTGTAACACCCCAATCCATACATTGCATGTAACATATACTTCATATACAAGAAATACTTGTTTATACACCACATAGGTCCCTTAGTACAAGAAACTACCAGTAATGAATACATTATCCAAAAATTCAAAATACAAATCTTGTACTATTTCACATTCAGCTAACAAAACTACACATAGCATAGCCAAATCTTCACGTAGATATGCATATTGGGAAATTTTACATTTTTCCCTTTCCCTTATCGTCTGTACCTCTTGCAATACATATTTAAAAAACACAAAACGAGGGTTAGACCGAAAGGTCTAGTGAGTTTTCCTTTTTATGTCATTGCAGGGTGAATATCACCAAAACTTTTATGCAAAACATATTTTCATATATATATATATATATATATCAAATATATGAACAAGTAAGAACATATTACTGGTATCTTCCACTTTTCAAGCCAAACTCTCTGCTTGCGAATAATACATCATATATCCAAATAGGTTTGTACTAACCAGGTATATCATAGTGCCACTTTTAAACCTTTCGAATTAAACAAGGTTTATTCAAAGTTTCAGGCCAAACCTGTTATTTCCTTCTCAATAACATCCAGACTATGATTTCCAATAAGAACCCTGATTCTAAACATTTAATTCACAAAGAAATAAAGATTCCAGACCATGGTAATCTTAAAGGATATAATAGTAAGAGTTATATCACATAACACACATATAAATGTCACCCTTATATCCAAAAGTACACGTCTCCTCGATATGCCACCCTTATCCCATGGTACACCTCTCTTTGATATGCCACCCTTATTTCTTCATCAAAACATTTCGCAAAACAATTCCATATTGAACAGACTGCTGTCATAAATGTATAAGTCAGTGAACATGATTTCAGTTTCAGTTTCCCTTCTTTTATTTTTTTTCTTAAATTTTGTAACTTAAGAAAATTTACTAAGTAAAGTAAATACTGACTCACTAAAAAGATCACAAAACAGTTAAAAGGGACATGTACTTTATATGTATCTTTTCCTTACTGTTATTTGATAAGAAAACTCTCTTTATGTTGTTTTGTTATCATCAAATAGGGGGAGATTGTTGATCCTCTCTCTCACAGTTATTTTGATGATAATCCCTTTTACCTTATACGAAGTATTTTTGTTTCTGTCTTTCAGTTCCAGCGATCATTACGGAGTGTGTTCAGTGATTGCTGAGAACATGTAATATAAATCCATCAGCGACAGCGATAATTCAAGAAGACAAAACTCACACCAAAGAACCTTCAGCGAAAGTGGAAGACTGAAACTAATTAGAGGCTAGTGAGTTTGTGATCTGAAGTGGCATTCAGGGATTACAACTTGGTCTACATATGTGTGAAGACTGCCTAAGCCTCAGCGAATGCTAAAGAGACCTTCAGGGTTATTCCAGCATTCAACGATCAAAAGAAGCTTGTTGAGCATGATTTTTTTTGTCTTGTCCTTCCATACACAAAGGACAAACCCATACCCTTTCTAGAGCATATTACGGTACCGAGCTGATTAGTTGACTCTACTACCCACCAACTCCATGAAAGGATTTCTACTCATGAATAGGCTTTTGTACTATTCACTGTAGCAAAGGACAAATTTTTCTCTAAAGGCTTGACGCATGTTCAAACCCTACTACATTGCACTAAATGTGCATTTAATGCAATGAGTATAAATAGATGTGTTCTATCTCCATGCAAAGATACTCTTACTCTTGTACCCTAACTCTTACGTTCATACGTAAAAGAACACACATCTAATAACACAATACGCTTATCTTCAAAAGCAAATTAGAATCCCTTTTAAGTATTCTAAATAGTTCTTACCCATAAAGAACTTAATTTCTTCTAAGTCTTAAACAGCAAATCATTTCTCTTTGCTAAGAACTTGTGTGTAACTTAGAGTGTTTAGGTAGGTTATCTTTACCTTATCTTTCCTAAAACAATCTTGTAAAATCTATATTGATTCTTCTTTATCAATATATATTTTAAATTTGAAAAGTTTACTGTGTTTGTATTCATCCCCCTTCTACAAACGGTTTATACACATCTTGTAGACCGTAACAGGACCAACAATTATCATTATTATTGGCATCAGTCTAAGTTGTCGAATCTGATATAGTATCTTCTGAGCTTCAAGAAGCTGATGAAGTACTATCAGTAGAATCACGTCGCTAATCAGAGTCTCCTCTCTCCATACCCCTCTCGTTTTCATTTTCTATCTGCTCAGCGCCCTGTTCAGGTACCCCTTGTACCTAAACACTCTCTCCTAAATCTAGACCCTCTCTCTCAGCTGAGGCATGGATTGATCCCACTGTAAGTTTAACCAATTCTGGTTGAACTATAGGTAACTCGCCTATATTCTAAAACATATTGAGCACTCTGATCAGCATAGGCAATTAACTCAGCTGGGATGTTTATTATCGAATCAATGTCTTCAACTTCGATGTGCGGCCTTATACATTGTATCTCGGAAGCTAGGCCAACTTGACTACTTAATATGGCCGGAATATCTTCATTAGCATGCATCATTGCTTTGATGATCAGTTGAAAAACCTTCTAAAATGACACGAACTTTCTTTCTTTAGAAGCAAACTTTTTAGCATGAACAAACTCTGCGAGCTCGTTTCGGATCACCAAGTCAAAGTCATATTGGCAATTTAAGACAATTCCATGAAAGAACTTCATAAATGAACTATTGCAAGTATCGATGCCCGTGGTTTTTGATGTCAGACACCGGTTGAGAATGGACAACAGCAGATGCCAAACTGAAGGAAGGAAACGTCCTCGGAATTGTGAAGGATTGTTGAGCTCTTGCGAATATCCTAATCGTTAGATATCGCGACACAATTCCTTATCGGAGATAAATTCTTCGAATTGTGGTGACCCGGAAGCAGAAGTTAGGTTTGGCAAAACATAATATTCTTCTCAGCCTTTTGAGAGTCAACCAACTCATGTATTCATCCACGTGCCCTTGGAAGTAGAATCAGTCTCCTTCATTTATAAATGAAAGGGTGTGCTAAAATTGTTGAAGGTAAACCAAAGGTACATCCGATGTAGCTGATAAAGCATACGCAATGGGATGTCCTCGTAAGATGGCAGGGATGATAGGGTATTACGAAGGCATGTTGAAGTTAAAGTGATGGTTGTTGGATTTTATGTCTAAGTAAAGAACTCGTGGAAAAAGGGTTTCATCTGAAAGCTAGTTATTTATTCACCAAGAATTGTTTTCAATTCTGATTGAGGGGATTGGGTTTTCCTCATCAGACCTTTGGGGGTTTTGGATATTGTCCACAGACATTGTTCCTGAAAACAAGAAAAATATTAGATCCATAAATGAAAATATTTTTCACGGAATTTTAAACAAGACACAAAGACCTAACACTATGTTTCGCCAAAAATTACGTAAAATGCTTCAAAGTCTAAGAAAAATTCGTGTTCGGTTTTTTCGCTCAACAAAACTGTAGATCCCACTATATCAATCTTAAAGTAATCTTCAAACAACAATGGCAGATTCAAGTATTTCTTGTAAGAACATCATGAGAGAGTAGAGAGAAAAGAACAATACCCAAAATATTGGTCAAACATTTATTTACGTAATCTGATATTACCATATGTGAATCCTACACAAAATTACAAGCAACTCACCCTTTATATAGGGTCAAACATATAGACAAAGTCAAAGCCAAACTATTCTATGAAAAGTCAAACATGATGACTGTTAGCTCTCATTTCATTTAATGTAAAAGTATGGAAAAAGTAAATACTGCAAGTGTTGACAGAAGAGGTTCTACCACAGAAGACCACAGAGGACCAACAACAGAAGATGTTCAAATCACACAAGTGAAGAGTGACATAACCTCTGTTGTCTATTACAGAGGTTCTGGAAACTGGTCCTCTATAAACAAAGCGTACAAGTCTAAGATGACAAAACCTCTGTTGTCTATCACAGAGGTTCTGGAAGATGATTCTCTGGAATCAAGTGCTCTCAAGTCACATCCAGCAGAGCCTCTGGGATGGMWCACAGAGGGTCTGCTGTTTTATCTTCTGTGAAGAACTTCTTTACTGTTTTACTTAGGTTAGTTAGCTGCTCGTGCTTATYACGTGACTATGTTTGTAATCTGCTTTATTTGAACGGCTTAGATGAATTTGTACGTCTAGCTGTAACATCCAACTTTCTAAAAGTGTACAAAAATAAAAATGTCTAAGTGTGCACTATAGGGCCAAATAGGGGAACCCATGTTTTTGTAGTAAATAAATGAAAAATATCAAGTTAGATTGGAATACGGACTTCTGGATCGAATTAGAGGCTGAAACTTTATACTCAAGCTTCTTATAGATTGATTAAGAGATCTGAAAAGTTTTGTGCGAATCGGAATTGAAACGACCAAGATACGTATGAGGGACTAAATCTGCCAACTGTGTCAAACTAGGTTGACTTATTGACCAAAATAGTACAAAAAACGGGATTTTGACTCTTTAATGGTATTTTTCACTCTAGAACATTCACACACACTAGAAGGTGCAATTTTCACATAGTAATCTCCCCAAAGCTCAAAATCAAGGAGATTTAACAAGATTTTTGGTGAAATTGAAGGATTAAGCAAAGGTACAACTCTATCTTGAACCCATTTCATGATTTGTTGGTGTTTTGTTAACAATTTGAGAAGTCTAGGGTTTCATGCGGTTGGGGTTTTGGTATTTTCATGTTATAAAATGGTTGTATAACATGATATTGATGTTAGATGGTGATTAGTTTATGTTTTCTTGCTATTGTCGTAAAATCGGAACTATGATAGGTATGGATTTTAATAAATAAGTTTATTTCTTGTTAGAATGTGGTAATGTATCATCTTTATGATGATAAATATGAATTTGGAGCTGTTTGGGCTTTTATAAGTTGCAAAAAAATGAAGATTTTCGAGTGAAATGGCAATGTAAATGCGCAGACTTTAAAATTTTGTATAAAATTGAAGGAAAATCGTATGAACATGAGATTAGTGTCCTTGGAAAGATAAAATAATGAACTACAATTCATATTTAGACATGAAAATGTGAAATTGAAGTTAAGATGGGTAAAAACAGCAACATGTACTGTGCTGTAAAGCTGAATTTTGACAGCATTGTGCTGCTGTGTTGTAAATAACATAATAAATCACAGAAAAATCATAAAAATACGAGGTCAGTTGCATTAGAAATCTATAAGAGAATACTTTATTTAGTATTTAGAAGTCTTTGGCTAATTATGAGTCTAAGTGTGGTAAAACATGGGATGAACAGAGGGCTGTGCAGGGGAAATGAAAGTAGGATAGCCAAGGTCTAAAAATGTATAACTTGAGATTGGTATAGAGTTTATTAATGATACTTGAAATGTTTACTCCAGGGGATATATTAAGGCTATTTAGAGCCTCTGAAGGTCTAATTCTACTGTTGGTCGGAATTGGATGTTACCGCGTYCGGTTGTTTACATTAAAGCAMAGTGAGTTTATATCGAAWTTATACTTATATGTAGTATATGTATATGCTTTCTTACTGTAAATTAGTCGATTTGCATATGTTATCGAATATTTTGAACGGGTCAAGTCCCATGGTCTTGAATTGGTATTTGTTGTTCATTCTGAGATGTCTGTCGAGTCTGGATTCGGAACCTTCTTTTTGYCTATAGGAAACCATGATCTAYGGGTATTACTTTGTGTGATATGCCGTAGCWTGGTGTATGTCCAYGTATCCCAAGGAGAAGGAGGTTGGGTGTGGCATACCGGTTATCGTATTCACGTATCCCGAATGGTAAGGAGTCGGGTGTGAGTACTTTGCACGGGCCCAGCAAATAAAGAAGGGGTGTGGTGCACATAATTACTCTACTCTTGTTGATCATGCTCCTGAATTATTAAATCGATATCGTTTCATTGACGCTAAGTACTTTGTGAGTTGCATGGCTTCTTGATACGTTGATTTGATCCGGTATTGAAATCATACATGTAACATGTAGATTCCAAATTTTAATTACAAATTTGTAATGTGCGTTATGTACTAATTTCTGGTTTAATTATGAATCAGTAAGTGTTCGTTTGACGTATTAAGGATCGGTGAGTCGTTATAGTTTTGTTAACTCTATATACGTGATATGTTCTGTAAAGAAATTTGAAAGCTAGAGATATATCGGTTTTGCCTTCTAATTCTTTTGTTAATATATGTATATTGCATCTAATTATATGCTTTGATATATACTCACTAAGCGATTCGCTTACCCCCCTTAAGTTTAAAATCTCAGGAAAAATCGGTACGAGTCAAGATAAAAGCAAGGTGGGTTAGCTTTCGGTTGTCACTTAGAAGATCAGGAAGTAACTTTTGGTACATGTTTCGTATGTTTATAAAATGTTTCGGGTTTGTAATTATTACTCGTTTGTTGGGTAGTTATACTATTGTCCCGACTTTTGGTTTGTAAAAGTCTTAGTTTGTAAGTTGTTTAATCTATTTGCGAGGGATGTTTGACTTACCAGTCAAACTAAACTTAACTTTTGGTGGATAATTAGAAATCGTATCCCGTCTTGGATTCGGGTGAATTCCTCTTTTTTTTTTGGTCGGTTAAAATTCCTGTCAATTGGTTTTTATTTTAGTGAAACCGCGATGTTACAATTTTGGTATCAGAGTCGCGGTTTAAGCGATCTGAATATCAGAAATGGTATTTAGACTTAAACCTAGGCATTGAGATCGTATAGTAACTAGGCCATGATTTATACGGGATACGGACCTGTAGGAGAGACCTAAGTTGGGTTGAGACCAAGGGTAGGATTGTGTTTAACATATATGTGTTGCTTTCTCAGAAAAAAAAAAATTGCGGAGCCTGATGAGCAAAGTCAAACACAGAATGTTGGGGAAAACACCCCCACACTGAATATAAATGCTCCCGAAGGTGCCGAGAACGATGAAATTCCCGCTTTGTCCCCTCGTACAGAACGACTATTGAAACTTTTGGATGATCGATTGACTATGGCTCTGGAATGACAGCGTCAAGAAATGGAGCAACGATTTGAGGAAGAACGTAATCAAAACAATCCCATGGAACCCGACAATCATGGTAAGCATTCAAACGAAGCCGAAGATGCACTGAAACCTAAGTCCGACCGGGTTTCATTTAAAACTTTCAGAAGTTGTGGTGCTACAGAATATGCGGGCCAATCAGATCCCGAATGGGCGATGCAATGGATCCAAAACACGGAAAAGGTGTTCCGAATTACAGAGGTACTGGATAAAGATAAAGTAAAATATGCCTCTGCGATGCTCGTAGAGCGAGCCCTGGTGTGGTGGAATGCCACGTATGAGTCTTTAGACATGACGACACGTGACAGTTTGACGTGGGACGAATTTCAGAAAAAGTTCTTTGAACAATATTGCCCTGTTGACCTACAAAGGCGTCTTGAAAAGGAGTTCTT
>NW_020202119.1:36942-43586 GCF_001531365.2 Cynara cardunculus var. scolymus
GCACGATTTGCACAACGAATCCTGAGCTCCGAACAGGATAAGATCGAACATTTCATTGGAGGGCTACGGAAGGAAATTCGAAGTTTTGTGGTAAGTCGTGATGGTTCCAGTTTTAGCAAGATAGTTGAATACGCTCGACGTTGTGAGTATGAATTATCCATTCCTGATGAAAATGAACCGATGTCGAAACGTCCGCGAACTGAGAGGATGATGTCTACCCCAACACAGCGGTTCTCTCAATTTTCCAACCAGAGGAGAATTCAATCTCAGAGTACCCCACGTGCATCCTCTCAGGCATTTAGCCTTCAGTCGAGCACACTAAGAGATTGTCGGAGGTGCGGAAAGACACACCAAGGCCGGTGTGATACGGATAGATCTGTCATTAAATGCTTTTGTTGCGGTGAAGCGGGTCACGTTAGGATGAATTGTTCCCAGAGAGATCGTGCATGCTATTCCTGCGGAATGTTAGGGCATCGTATTAAAGATTGTCCCCGTATAAAAAAGATGAAAGCAAAGCCTCGGTACAATAACCAACGATAGTAGGTACTTTAACCCAAAAGGAGGAGGTGCCCAGGGCACGAGCCAGGGCTTTTCAAATGACAACAGAGGAGGCATTGAAGGAATCGGACATCGTAACTAGTACTTTCCTTCTCAATGATAAACCTGCATGTATTTTATTTGACTCAGGAGCCACGAATTCTTTTGTATCACTTTATTATACTCAGTACCTCTATTCCGTGCCAATCATGCTTGAAAAACCTTTCAATGTCGACACTGCGAACGGAGTAACACTCGTAGCTGATAAAGTTTATAAAGACTGTAAATTAGACATAGATGACCATGAGTTCACGGTCGATTTGATTCCAATGGATATTCATAACTTTGATGTGGTGATTGGTATGGATTGGTTGACGAAGAACCGAGCAGATATCATTTGCTCGCGGCGAATGATACAAATTCCGATGGAAAATGGAGAATTCTTATATGTCTATGGTGAACGACAAGTGATCGACCTTAAGGTAATCTCTGTACTCAAGGCTCGACATTATTTAACTAAAGGATACTCGTCTTTCTTAGCGTATGTCCTAGATTCGACAAAGGAGATGAAGAAGAAGACTGTGGACAATGTACCAATAGTACATGAATACCCAGACGTGTTTCCTGAAGACTTGCCTGGAATGCCACCAGATAGGCAAGTGGAGTTTAGAATCGACTTGATACCGGGTGCAGCACCGATAGCGAAGACTCCTTATCGTCTAGCGCCTCCAGAAATGAAAGAAATGATGGATCAACTACAAGAGCTATTGGATAAAGGTTTCATAAGACCGAGCACTTCACCATGGGGTGCTCCGGTATTGTTTGTCAAGAAGAAAGACGGAACTTTTCGGATGTGCATCGATTATCGTGAGCTGAATAAGGTAACAATTAAGAATAAGTATCCTTTACCCCGTATTGATGATTTGTTTGATCAGCTTCAAGGTGCAAGGTTCTTCTCCAAAATTGAACTCAGATCAGGTTATCACCAGCTAAAGGTACGGGAGGAGGATGTACCTAAGACTGCTTTCCATACGAGATATGGGCATTATGAATTTCTGGTGATGCCTTTCGGTCTCACAAATGCCCCAGCTGTATTTATGGACTTAATGAATCGAGTATGTCGTCCGATGCTTGATAAGTCTGTGATTGTATTCATTGATGACATTCTTGTGTACTCGAAGTCTGAGACCGATCACGCAACACACCTTCGACAGATGCTGGAGTTGTTGAGAAAAGAACGACTTTATGCTAAATTTTCAAAATGTGAATTTTGGCTACGTCAAGTACAATTCTTAGGACATACCGTGTCCGGCGACGGTATCTCTGTGGATCCTGCCAAGATTGAAGCAGTGCAAAAATGGGAGCAACCCAAGAATGCCTCAGAGATTCGGAGTTTCCTCGTCCTAGCGGGATATTACCGATGTTTCATTCGGGATTTCTCTAAGATTTCTGTTACTCTCACTTCTCTTACCCTCAAAGATGCAAAATTTGTGTGGACCAAAGATCAAGAAAAGGCATTTCAGACTTTGAAAGATTGTTTGGCACACGCACCAATTCTTTCTTTACCTGAAGGTAGTGAGGATTTTGTAGTTTATAGTGATGCCTCACGATTAGGATTTGGTTGTGTATCGATGTAGAAAGGAAGGGTCATCGCTTATGCGTCACGTCAATTGAAGGAATACGAAAAGAATTACCCCACTCATGATCTTGAGTTGGCAGCGGTGGTCTTTGCACTTAAGTTATGACGCCACTATCTTTATGGCACAAAATGCCAACTCTACACCGATCATAAAAGTCTAAAATACTTGTTCGATCAACAAACTTTGAATATGCATCAGCAGCGTGCTATGGAGCTCATTAAAGATTACGACTGTGAGATACTCTATCATCCGGGTAAAGCCAACGTAGTGGCGGATGCTTTGAGTCGGAAAGCATACGCGAATTCTGTATGTTATGCTATCACTCATATGTCTATGAAAAACAATCTGTTTGACAATATACGAGAATGGCAGCACGAGGCTTTGAAGCCTGAGCGTGTCAAGTCGGAACGAATGGTGGGCTATGTTGACTCTTTATCTGAAGACTCTCGTGGTTTGAAAGTCTTTAAGACCCGAATCAGGGTCCCTAGATTTGGTGGTGCACGAGATACTGTATTGGCCGAGGCGCATAAATCGAGAATGTCTATCCATCCAGAAAGCACTAAGATGTACTACGATCTTCGTACTGATTACTGGTGGCCGGGGATGAAAACCGATATTGCACATTATGTTGAGCAGTGTATTACCTGTATGAAAGTGAAGGCTGAGCATCAAAAGCCATACGGGAGTTTACAGCCTCTAGAGGTTCCCGTGTGGAAATGGGAGGAGTTAACAATGGACCTAGTTACGAAGTTGCCAAAGACTCAGCGACAGCATGATAGTATTTGGGTCATTGTGGACCGGTTGACGAAATCTGCGCATTTTCTTCCCGTTCTAGAATCGTATCCGTTGGATAAATGGGCAAACCTTTATGTTGATGAAATTATCGCTCGACATGATATACCGACTAAAATCATCTCTGATCGTGATTCACGTTTCACGTCTAAATTCTGGTCGGGGTTACAACGAGAACTTGGGACGCAATTGGCCTTTAGCACCGCGTATCAACCTCAGACTGACGGGCAATCTGAGCGCACAATTCAGACTTTAGAGGATATGCTTCGTGCCTGTATTTTAGAGTTAGGTGGTAGCTGGGATACTCACCTGCCGCTAATTGAATTTTCTTACAACAACAGCTACCATTCGACAATTGGAATGGCACCGTTTGAGGCCCTGTACGGCCGTAAGTGTCGTACGCCTCTGTGTTAGAGAGAAACCGGGGAAAAGATACTTGCTGGACCCGAGCTTGTACAAATCACACACGACAAAATACAGGTGATTCGAGAGAGAATGAAAGCGGCTCAGGACTGACAAAAGTCATACGCTGATCGCCACAGAAGACCGATCGAGTTCTCAGTCGAAGATTTGGTCATCTTGAAGGTTTCCCCATGGTGTGGAGTATTAGTTTAGAAAGAAAGGTAAACTCAGTCCTCGCTTCATCGGTCCATTCAATATTATTGAACGCGTAGGGAAACAAGCTTACCATTTAGAACTACCTGAAGAACTAGCATGTATACATGATGTTTTCCATGTCGGTTATCTACGTAAATGTTTGGGAAAACATGAAGAAGTGGTACCATTATCGGAAGTTAAGATAAATGAAAAGCTTCAATATGCCGAAGAGCCCGAAAGTATCTTCAAAGAGCAGACAGTGAATTTACGCAACAAAGAGGTAGATTTGGTATTAGTGAAGTGGAAACATCATCGCGGACCAAATTGGACACGGGAACGCAAAGACGAGATGATGGCTAAGTACCCTTCATTAATTCCGCAACCATGATTTCGGGGACGAAATCTTCAAAAGGGGGAGGTATTTGTAACATCCAACTTTCTAAAAGTGTACAAAAATAAAAATGTCTAAGTGTGCACTATAGGGCCAAATAGGAGAACCCATGTTTTTGTAGTAAATAAATGAAAAATATCAAGTTAGATTGGAATACGGAATTCTAGATCGAATTAGAGGCTGAAATTTTATACTTAAGCTTCTTAGAGATTGATTAAGAGATCTGGAAAGTTTCGTGCGAATCGGAGTTGAAACGACCAACATACGCATGAGGGACTAAATCTGCCAACTGTGTCAAACTAGGTTGACTTATTGACAAAAATAGTACAAAAAACGGGATTTCGACTTTTTAATGGTATTTTTCACTCTAGAACATTCACACACACTAGAAGGTGCAATTTTCACATAGTAATCTCCCCAAAGYTCAAAATCAAGGAGATTTAACAAGATTTTTGGTGAAATTGAAGGATTAAGCAAAGGTACAACTCTATCTTGAACCCATTTCATGATTTGTTGGTGTTTTGTTAAGAATTTGAGAAGTCTAGGGTTTCATGCGGTTGGGGTTTTGGTATTTTCGTGTTATAAAATGGTTGTATAACATGATATTGATGTTAGATGGTGATTAGTTTATGTTTTCTTGCTATTGTCGTAAAATCGGAACTATGATAGGTATGGATTTTAATAAATAAGTTTATTTCTTGTTAGAATRTGGTAATGTATCATSTTTATGATGATAAAKATGAATTTGRAGCTGTTTGGGCTTTTATAAGTKGCAAAAAAWTGAAGATTTTCGAGTGAAATGGMAATGTAAATGCGCAGAYYTTAAAAWTTTGTATAAAATTGAAGGAAAATCGTATGAAYATGAGATYAGTGTCCTTGGAAAGATAAAATAATGAACTACAATTCATATTTAGACATGAAAATGTGAAATTGAAGTTAAGATGGGTAAAAACAGCAACATGTACTGTGCTGTAAAGCTGAATTTTGACAGCATTGTGCTGCTGTGTTGTAAATAACATAATAAATCACAGAAAAATCATAAAAATACGAGGTCAGTTGCATTAGAAATCTATAAGAGAATACTTTATTTAGTATTTAGAAGTCTTTGGCTAATTATGAGTCTAAGTGTGGTAAAACATGGGATGAACAGAGGGCTGTGCAGGGGAAATGAAAGTAGGATAGYCAAGGTCTAAAAATGTATAACTTGAGATTGGTATAGAGTTTATTAATGATACTTGAAATGTTTACTCCAGGGGATATATTAAGGCTATTTAGAGCCTCTGAAGGTCTAATTCTACTGTTGGTCGGAATTGGATGTTACCGCGTYCGGTTGTTTACATTAAAGCAMAGTGAGTTTATATCGAAWTTATACTTATATGTAGTATATGTATATGCTTTCTTACTGTAAATTAGTCGATTTGCATATGTTATCGAATATTTTGAATGGGTCAAGTCCCATGGTCTTGAATTGGTATTTGTTGTTCATTCYGAGATGTCTGTCGAGTCTGGATTCGGAAMCTTCTTTTTGYCTATAGGAAACCATGATCTAYGGGTATTACTTTGTGTGATATGCYGTAGCWTGGTGTATRTCCAYGTATCCCAAGGAGAAGGAGGTTGGGTGTGGCATACCGGTTATCGTATTCACGTATCCYGAATGGTAAGGAGTCGGGTGTGAGTACTTTGCACGGGCCCAGCARATRAAGAAGGGGTGTGGTGCACATAATTACTCTACTCTTGTTGATCATGCTYYTGAATTATTAAATCGATATCGTTTCATTGAYGCTAAGTACTTTGTGAGTTGCATGGCTTCTTGATACGTTGATTTKATCCGGTATYGAAATCATACATGTAACMTGTWGATTCCAAATTTTAATTACAAATTTGTAATGTGCGTTATGTACTAATTTCTGGTTTAATTATGAATCAGTAAGTGTTCGTTTGACGTATTAAGGATCGGTGAGTCGTTATAGTTTTGTTAACTCTATATACGTGATATGTTCTGTAAAGAAATTTGAAAGCTAGAGATATATCGGTTTTGCCTTCTAATTCTTTTGTTAATATATGTATATTGCATCTAATTATATGCTTTGATATATACTCACTAAGCGATTCGCTTACCCCCCTTAAGTTTAAAATCTCAGGAAAAATCGGTACGAGTCAAGATAAAAGCAAGGTGGGTTAGCTTTCGGTTGTCACTTAGAAGTTCGGGAAGTAACTTTTGGTACATGTTTCTTACGTTTATAAAATGTTTCAGGTTTGTAATTATTACTCGTATGTTTGGTAGTTATACTATTGTCCCGACTTTTGGTTTGTAAAAATCTTAGTTTGTAAGTTGTTTAATCTATTTGCGAGGGATGCTTGACTTACCAGTCAAACTAAACTTAACTTTTGGTGGATAATTATAAATCGTATCCCGTCTTGGATTCGGGTGAATTCCTCTTTTTTTTTTGGTCGGTTAAAATTCCTGTCAATTGGTATTTTTATTTTAGTGAAACCGCGATGTTACACTAGGTCATGTCAGAAAAGCCGTTAGGAACGAGTATAAATAGCAGCGTAGGCCTTTGTAATTCAGTGTGCTTCCATATTGTATTGTTAACATTTTCAATCAATTGAAAATCATTTGAAGCTACTCTCTCATTGTTCATCATTCATCAACCGTGTTCTTCATTGATTTTTTATTCTGTTTG
>NW_020202120.1:0-1324 GCF_001531365.2 Cynara cardunculus var. scolymus
TCCAGAAGTTTATCTTCTTCTAATTTCCTAAGGGCGCTTATGCGAGTCTTCTCTTTCGCTAAGTCATCTTTTTCTGCGGTTAGAAGATCGGTTTCTCTTTTGTAGAAACTTGCTTCTTTTTTTGCTTTTATTCTTTCAGATTTTTCAAAACTTAGTTTTTCTTTTAGCCTTAAGAAATCTTCTGAAAGTTGGATTACCTTTAACTCTAATTCTAATGGAACAGAGTTGGTTTCATGTGGATAAGACTCACATACCTGATCGTCAGAGTTGGAGGAGGATTTTGCATTGGACGTGGCCATCAGACAGATGAGTGCCTTATCTTCATCATCTGATGAAGAATCGGACACCCAGTTTTCTTTTTTGGCCATCAAACTTCGCTCTCGTGAGTTATACTTGTATTTGTTCTTGTAGTAATCAGCGTCCTTGATCAAGCGTCCTTTGCATTCCTTTGAGAAATGACCAAGCTTTCCGCATCTGAAGCATCGAAGGTCATTTTTCCTTCCTTCCTTGTCCTCTCTTCTTTCCTCTCTTCGTTCTTCTCTTCTCTCTTCTCTTCTCTCTTCTCTTCTATCGTCTCTTTCTTCTCTTTCATCTCTTCTTTCGTTCCTCTGATAGAATTTGGATGGCTTTCTATCATAGGAAGACTGGAACTTTTCCCTTCTGAACTCTTTTTGCTCGTAGGGTTTTCTGATGAACTTCTTTTGAAATTGTCTTGTGATCAAGGCCAATGATTTGGCGAAMGCTTTAATCTCATCATCTGAATCAGARGTTTCCTCTTCAGATTCTGATTYGACCAACAAAGCTTTCTTGCCTTTCTTCTTGTGTTCTTTGGCAGGGGTCCTTGATTTTTCAACTTCATCGGCAGCAAGAGCAAGAGGTACTCCAATGGATACCTTCTTCATAATATCGCTTTCTTGCGCTGCAAGAGTTCCATACACATCATGAAGAGACCAGCCATCTAAGTCCTGATTTGCTTGTAGAGACATAGATAGCTAAGTCCATTCATCGCCTAGACTTTTCAGGAATAAAACATTGTTTTCTTCCTTGGTTCTCATAATGTCGTTTCTATGACATTGATTTATCAATGTGTTGAAACGGTCATAGGTCTTTTGTATGGGTTCATCAGGGAGTTCTTTGAAATTGGTGTAATCATTGAGACATTGTGCTCTACGATTTTTCTTTGTCTTTGCTCCTCCTTCCAGTTGACTAGCCAATTCATCCCATAGTTCTTTCGCAGTGGAGCATGTATCAAGGGATTGAAAGATTTCATTGGGCAGGGCCATTATTATAAGTCTCTTGGCCTTTCTGTCGGTCTCGACTTTTT
>NW_020202120.1:1979-4536 GCF_001531365.2 Cynara cardunculus var. scolymus
TTTACAAGATAAACTATAATTCCAGCTGTTGATTCGTCATCTCCAGCTGTCATTTTTGATGTGGCACTTTCATCCTTATCTTCAAGTCTTCAATGCATGCTTGGATGAATACTTAGAAAATCTTCTAAGTGTTAGTTTGTCCATCGTATCGATGAATACACTTTCCATCGCATCATCCATCGATCCRCTGGTTGCACTTTGTCCATCGGTTCGATGGTTGGTCTTTCCATCGATCCAGACTTAGTCTTTTCTGCCTTGATGTCTTATGGTTCTTCATCACTTATTGTTTTTCATAACTTTTTACATTTTGCATTATGAAATCTAACAGTCTCCCCTCTCCGTACTCCTCTCAGTTACATTTTCACTCAGCTCAGTGCCCTGTTCAGGTATCCCTTATACCTGAACAATCTCTCCTATATCTAAACCCTCTCGCACATCTGAGGCATGTATTTGTCCCGGGGTAAGTTCAACCGGTTCTGGTTGAACTATAGGATATATAACTCTGCTATATTCTAGCACACACTGAGCACTCTGATCAGCAAAGGCAATTAACTGAACTGGTATATTCATGATGGATTCGAGGTCTTCAACTTTGATGTACAGCTTTATACACTGTATTTCGAAAGACGGGCCAACTTCACTGGTTTCTTTGGCCGGAATTTCTTCTTTGGCATGCATCATGGCTTTGATAACGAGTTGAACCTACTCTGTAAATTCATTCCTAACTTTGGAAGCATTTGAAATGGTACGAACATCCTAACTTTGGAAGAAAATATTTTCGCATGAACCAACTCTATAAATTCATTCCAAATCACCACAGCGATGTCGTATTTGCGATTGTAGAAATTTCCATGGAAGAACTTCATAAATGAGCTACTACAAGTGTCAATGCCCGCAGTTTTGAATGTCAAGCACCGGTTGAGAATGGAGAACAGCAGGTGCCATACTGAAGGGAGGAAACTCCTTCGGAATTGTGAAGGATTAGTAAGTTCTTGCGAGTGTCCTAGTCGTTTCATGTCACGACACAATTCCTTGTCAGAGACGAAATCTTCAAATTTTGGTGATCCGAAAAAGTAGTTGGGTTTCACAAGTGTAATATTCTCCTCAACCTTTTAAGAGTCAACCGACTCATGAGTTCATCCACGTGCCCTTCAAAATATAGTTGGTCTCCTTCTTTTGTTAGAGTAAGGGTGTGCCAGAATTATTGGAGATAGACCAGAGGTACATCCGTTGTAGCTGATAAAGCATATGCGTTTGGATGTCCTTGTAAGATGGCATGGATTATGGGATATTGTAACAACCCCCAAATCCCTTCATTGCATATAACACATATTTTATACATAGGATACATGTTTTCCCATACAAGAGTCTATAATGTAAATACATAGATCAAAATTTCCAAAAGTACATGCTCTTATATCCTAGCTTCCAAGCTTCAAAATATTGCAAAGCACATAGGGAAGTTTTTCACAAAATGTTCTTGCCCTTATTGAGGTTCCCTTTTTATGTAATGCAGGGTGAAGGTCACCAAAACATTTTCAATAATCCAACCTTGTAGCACTGACTAAAAATCACATTCCGACTTGGTTCATCGGGCTTCTGGTTCCAAACCATACTTAGCATACTTTTCAATAAACAGGACCAGAGCGCCTCTGGTCCTTCAACCAAAGCTTTTACTCCCTTGTCCAGAGCCTCTGGTTGTACTAACCAGAGCTTCTGGATCATATAATATTCTTAAGTTTAAGCTTCCAATCAATAAGATGACCTTTCTCATAAAAAGAATAGTGATACAGAGTTCTTACTTGACCAAAGCCTCTAGTTGTACTAACCAGAGCCTCTAGTTCAAAAGTTATGATCAACCAGAGCCTCTTGTTCAACGTGCGAGTTGACTAGAGCCCCTCTGGTCTGTCTTTCGTATAAAATACTAAGTATAAAATTCATTTTTCTTAAAACTTCTTAAAACTTCTTAAAACATGATTTTAACACAGAAGCTCTTATCAATAGATACAAAGTCTCTGGTCCAACTAGTACGTTTAGTAAAAACTTTCATAAATCGAATAACAAGAACCCTCTGGTCTATTAGTGAGGACCAACTAGAGCTCCTATGGTTCCTCATAAAAATGACTATTCTGTTCCAACACACTTTTAATCAAAATCAATTACCATAGGCCATAATTTCCCGTAATCATAACATCAATACTATTATTTTCAATAAGAACAACATCTCTGAATCCTCAAATCACCGAGAAGAGAGGGCTCCAATCTGTTGTAATCTTAATAGATATAATAGCAAGAGTTATACCATGCACACTCACACAACGACCATCCTTATTTCATCCATAATTCCCCCTTTATAGCAATAGTTATCCATCAAATACAACGACCATCCTTATATCCCCTGAAAATTCTTATGAACTATTTCATCCAATGACAGGCTGCAGTCATTTCTGTCAGAGTGAACCTCGTTCATAGTTTTAACCAAAATCTATAGACTATTTCATCCAATGACGGAACAAAGTCATATACGTCAGAGTGAACCTCGTCTATAGTTTTAACC
>NW_020202120.1:4726-11367 GCF_001531365.2 Cynara cardunculus var. scolymus
CCATCAATACTCAACAGTTTCCAAGATCAATCAGCAGATAAAAACTCACAGTTTGTAAACAGATAGTAATTCAAAAACTCACCTTAAAATAACAGGTTCTGCAGATTATCTCGTAGCAAATAACAGAATCTTTAAACAGCAATATTCTTCAAGAATATTTTTCAAGAACTCCTTTAAGAACACTTTCACCGCCTTTAAACACTCACTTTTTGTAAAACTGGAAACTGATAAGATTTGTATCTTATCTTCTTCCTTTTATATTTAAATAAAGCGGTAATGGTTGTTATACTAATATAAAAATCCTTAAGTGGTGGAAGATAATGATTTAAAATCATTCTTTCTTAACCATGAAGTTTTTGGGGTTAAAAAAAATAATATTTCTCATCACATGTGTGCATAACATCAGGTTCCACTTATTTGCACATTATCCATGCAAGTATTAACATAATTATGCATATTATCACATAAGTCACATAGTAAACACATAAAATTACCTCAACCCAGGTTTGCAGAAAACCCAGTTATAACATTCTCTCCCCCTTAAAAGAATTATGTCCCAAAATTCATTCAAATAACCATGGATATTGGGTTCTCATATCAGATTCCAGTTCCCATGTTGCTTCTGAACCCTTGTGAAAACGCCATTGTACCTTTACCAAACTAATCTCTTTATTTCTTAAGACCTTGGTCTTTCTGTCAGTTATTGCCTCTGGTGTCTCGATGAAATTCAACTTATTATCAAGTTTGATCTCAGGAAGTGGTATCGCTTACCAAACACTTACGCATATTTGATACATGAAATGTACTATGAATCTGACTGAGTTCTTTTGGTAGTTCCAATTGATAAGCTACTGGCCCAACCCGTTTGCAGATTCTGAAGGGTCCAATATACCTTGGACTAAGCTTTCCTTTCTTCCCAAATCTCATAACACCCTTCCATGGAGATACCTTCAACATTACAAAGTCACCTATGTTGAACTCAATCGGTTTTCTCCTTTTGTCAGCATAACTTTTTTGTCGATCTTGGGCAGTCTTAATTCTTGCTCGAATCTGTTCAATCTTTTAACATGTTGTTTGCACAAATTTTGGCCCGGTTAACTGTTTTTCACCTACCTCATTCCAACACAGTGGTGTTCAACATTTTCTGCCATACAAGACTTCATAAGGTGCTGCTTGAATGCTGGAGTGATAACTGTTATTGTAGGCAAATTCTATCAATGGTAGATGTTCATCCCATGATCCCCCAAAGTTGATGACACAAGTTCTCAACATGTCTTCAAGATTTTCGATGGTTCTTTCACTTTGTCCATCCGTTTGTGGGTGATAAACTGTACCTAATCTGATTTGACATCCCAAAGCTCTTTGTATTCTTTCCCAGAATTTTGAAGTAAAACGACTATCACGGTCAGAAATAATGGACAATGGAACACGTTGTTTGGTCACGATTTCCTTGATGTATAATTGAGCTAACCTTTCCAATGAATAAGTTTCTTTCATTGGTAGGAAATGTGCAGACTTTGATAAACGGTCCACTATTACCCAAATTGTATCATAACCTTTTGGTGTTCGGGGTAATTTCATGATGAAGTCCATTGTAATTTGATCCCATTTCCAGATTGGTATCTCTAATGATTGCAAGTTTCCATAGGGTCTTTGATGTTCAATTTTAACTTGTAAGCAAGTTAAGCATCGCTCCACATACCTTGCTATGTCTTTCTTGAGACTTGGCCACCAATAAAATGCCTTCAAATCCTTATACATTTTGTTGGTACCTGGATGTACTGAGTAACGGGACTTATGGCTTTCATTTAGAATAATTTCTCATGTATTCCCATAACTTGGTACCCAAATTCGGCCTTGCAAGCATAAAATTCCTTCGTTGTTGGTTTCCATGATAGAAATCATTTTTCCCACTTTTTCAGACTTATGATTTTCTTCTTTAATAGCTTCCCTCTGGTTTTTCAAAATCTCTTGGTGAAGATCTGGAGTTAAGCAAATTTTCATTTCTCTGATCATGCCACTTCTTTCCTTTCTGCTCAAGGCATCAGCCACCACGTTTGCCTTTCCTGGGTGGTAGAGAATCCCACAATCATAGTCGTTAACAAGTTCAATCCATCGCCTCTACCTCATATTCAGATCCCTCTGGTTGAACAAATGTTGTAAGCTTTTGTGATCTGTAAAGATTTGACATTTTGTTCCTAAAAGATAATGCCTCCATATCTTTAGTGCAAAGACCACGACTGCTAATTCCATGTCATGGGTGGGGTATTGTTTTTCATGAACTTTTAGTTGGCGAGATGCATAAGATATGACCTTTCCTCTTTGCATCAATACACAACCCAATCCCAACTTTGATGCATCACTGTATACTATGAAGTCATCTGTTCCATCAGGCAGAGATAGGATTGGAGCGCTGCAATGGTGATCCTTTAATAACTGAAAAGCTTCCTGCTGCTCTGCCTCCCATTGGAACTTGATATTTTTTCGGGTTAACTTAGTTAATGGCACAACTATCTTTGAAAAGTTCTGTATGAACTTACGGTAATATCCTGCCAATCCCAAAAAGCTTCGGATTTCAGATGGGGATTTTGGTGCTTCCCATTTTGCAATTGCTTCAATTTTTGCTGGATCTACCTGTATCCCTTTTCTGATATTACGTGTCCCAAAAACTGAATTTCTCGCAACCAGAACTCACATTTTGACAGCTTAGCATATAGCCTTTCTTTTCTTAAGAGACTCCTCTGTCTTTGAATAAATCAAAATGTCATCGATGAACACAWTCACAAACTTATCAAGATATTCTCGACATACTCTGTTCATTAAGTCCATGAAGGCTGCAGGTGCATTGGTTAATCCAAAAGGCATAMCMAAAAATYCATGATRTCCGTACCTTRTTCTGAAAGTAGTCCTAGGAATGTCTTCATTTCTTACCTTGAGTTGGTGATATCTAGACCGCAGATCAATCTTGGAGAAGTAGCTGGCCCCTACTAATTGATCAAACAAATCGTCTATTCTGGGTAATGGATATTTRTTTTTGATTGTTAATTTGTTRAGTTCTCGGTAATCTATACACATTCGCATAGACCCATCTTTCTTCTTGACAAACAGAACTGGAGCTCTCCAAGGTGATGTACTTGGTCTAATAAAGCTTTTATCAAGTAAATCTTTTAATTGTGTGACCAACTCTTTTAGCTCTGGTAGGGCTAATCTGTATGGTGCTTTGGCTACAGGCATTGCCCCTGGTAAATCACTGACCACTGGAATCAATCTATGCTCTTCTTTTTCCTTCTTGACATTGATTACATAAGCTAAAAATCCTTGACATCTCTTCTGCATGCATCCTCTGGCATTCATTACTGATAACACACAGGTACAGTGACTCTGATGATCACCAAAAATAACAATTGTTCCTCTGTCTGGCAATTCTATTCTAATCATCTTCTTATCGCAAACAATGCTAGCTTGATTTTCGGCCAACCAGTCCATCCCCACTACTATATCAAAATCTTTCATAGGCATGGGAAATAGTCTGATGGGTAGCTTACATCCCTCAACCATAATGACGCAGTCTTGCAACACATAATCCACAGATACTTGACCGTTAGCAGTATCAACTACTAACTTATCATCAAGTGGCACATAATTCATACGAGCACATAAAGCAAATGATGGGGATACAAACAAGAAGTTTCCACCCGAGTCAAATAACACTTTCGCATGTAAGGAGTTCATGAAAATGTACCTGTTACTACATCAGGTGTAGTTTCTGCTTCATGTTTGGTCATTTGAAAAGATCGACCCCTCGCCCCACCCGATCCTCTTCCCAAACTTGGTCTCCCACGGCCGGTCGAAGTACTGCTTCCCATCGTGAGCTGTGGAGCTTTCAATTGTGGGCAATTGTTTTTGAAATGATCTGGCGAGTTGCAATGAAAACATTTTCTGTTTTGTTCAGAGAAATTTGAAGTATGCCCAATCTCACCACAATTAAAACACTTTATGGGTTCTACACAGCATTCCCCTCGGTGATACTGTCGACACCGGGGACAGGCTCTTTCTATCGGTCTCTGCATTGCTTTATTATTAAACTTGGTGGTTTTTGATCCTCGATAATTAGCCAAAGGTCCTACCCATTTTCTTTTCTCCATGTGCTTCCCTTCTTCACTTCTTTTCTTATTCCTCTCGGTGATCTCTGCTGCATCTACTACCATTGGAAAGGTAGCAGGATTCATTGCTATAACAAATGAATCCATGGGCAGGCAAGAGACAACTTGGCGAACTGAAACATATCACATCCCGACTCTGATGAAATAGGATGAATTGAGGTTTCCTCGGGCCGGACGGAGATTGGCCCTCGAGTGCAAAGGCAGAAGGGAGCTTGACTGCAAACCTCTGAGCTAAGCAGGCTCACATACGACTTTCATCGAATACGGCTTGGCGTCGAGCTATTTTTCCGCAGGACCTCCCCGAGTCAAATTCGGAAAAAAAAAACCGATTGTATGGGAAATACTTCAGAAAATTCTCTGATGGATGGTTTTAGACCCGAAATGTATCGTTCTACTTTTCTGGCTTCTGTGGAAATGTAATGCTCAGCAAACCCTGCACCGAATGGTGTTGAATACAGACTCTATCTCTTTAATCCAACATATGGCTTTAACTGGATCTCTATCTCCCGAGAAAGTTGGTGGTTTGCAAGTTAGGAACATCTTTATATCTCCTTCTCGATTATTCATAACTGGAACTGCTGGATTAATTTCAACTTTGCTAGTCTCGATTCTGGCAGGAATTCCCATAATGGAGGTCAAGGTTTCCCTTAGCTTTCCCATTTCTTCAGCAAGCATATCTCTGGTCACATATTCTGGTGGTGGTATATGCTCTTGATTCATGTTTTCAGAGTTAGATTCAGCCTGATCTGTATTATTTTMTGGTTGACTAGCTCTGCCTCTAGTCTATCCTCTACTTTGACCTCTGCCTCTGCCCCTTCCTCTGCTTCTGCCTCTGCCCTCAAGGGTACCAATAGGAGCCATAATAGGAAGGTCTTCTTCTTCATTAGTGGGGTTGGGGAGGGTGATCCTTTCCGACATTCTAGATCTGCTTGTCATCTGTGGATTTCAAAATTTAATAAACATATTTTCACATTCCCAAATATAATAAAGTATCCAAGTTCAGTTATGTACCTGTATATTCAAAATTACATTAGCCAGATGTAATCCGGGAATACCTTACATACTGATCTATTAACTTATCATATTTATTCCAAAGGTGCTAACTATGTCTGGGATCCTAATATGCAATGAAACAGTTTAAGTCTAGGCATCATGCATGTGAATACCTAAATCCCTTAAACTCAAGCTCTGATACCATCTTTTGTAACAACCCCTAAATCCCTTCATTGCATATAACATATATTTCATACATAGGATACATGTTTTCCCATAAAGGTCCATAATACAAGAGTCTATAATGTAAATACATAGATCAAAAATTCCAAAAGTACATGCTCTTATATCCTAGCATCCAAGCTTCAAAATATAGCAAAGCACATAGGGAAGTATTTCACAAAATGCTCTTGCCCTTATTATCATTACCTGCACACATATTTTGAAAACACAAAAATGAGGGTTAGACATGAACGTCTAGTGATGTGAACTTTTTATGTAATGCAGGGTGAAGGTCACCAAAATATTTTCAATAATCCAACATTGTAGCACTGACTAAAAATCACATTCCGACTTGGTTCATCGGGCTTCTGGTTCCAAACCATACTTAGAATATTTTTCAATAAACAGGACCAGAGCCCCTCTAGTCCTTCTACCAAAGATTTTACTCCCTTGTCCAGAGCCTCTGGTTGTACTAACCAGAGCCTCTAGCTCATATATTATTCTTAAGTTTAAGCTTCCAATCAATAAGATGACCTTTCTCATAAAAAGAATAGTGATACAGAGTTCTTACTTGACCAGAGCCTCTAGTTGTACTAACCAGAGCCTCTAGTTGTACTAACCAGAGCCTCTAGTTCAAAAGTTATGATCAACCAGAGCCTCTGGTTCAACGTGCGAGTTGACTAGAGCCCCTCTGGTCTGTCTTTCGTATAAAATACTAAGTATAAAATTCCTTTTTCTTAAAACTTCTTAAAACATGATTTTAGCACAGAAGCTCTTATCAATAGATACAGAGCCTCTGGTCCAACTAGTACGTTTAGTAAAAATTGCATATTCATCAAATCAAATAACAAGAACCCTCTGGTCCATTAGTGAGGACCAACCAGAGCTCCTCTGGTTCCTCATAAAAATGACTATTCTGTTCCAACACACTTTTAATCAAAATCAATGACCATAGGCCATAATTTCTCGTAATCATAACACCAATACTATTATTTCCAATAAGAACAACATCTCTGAATCCTCAAATCACCAAGAAGAGAGGGCTCCAATATGTTGTAATCTTAATAGATATAATAGCAAAAGTTATACCATGCACCCACACAATGACCATCCTTATTTCATCCATAATTCCCCCTTTATAGCAATAGCTATCTATCACATACAACGACCATCCTTATTTCCCCTGAAAATTCTTATGAATTATTTCATCCAATGACAGGCTGCAGTCATTTCTGTCAGAGTGAACATCGTTCATAGTTTTAA
>NW_020202120.1:12057-13039 GCF_001531365.2 Cynara cardunculus var. scolymus
GTTTGTAAACAGATAGTAATTCAAAAACTCACCTTAAAATAACAGATTCTACAGATTATCACGTAGCAAATAATAGAATCTTTAAACAACAATATTCTTCAAGAATATTTTTCAAGAACTCCTTTAAGAACACTTTCACCGCCTTTAAACACTCACTTTTTGTAAAATTGGAAACTGATAAGATTTTTATCTTATCTTCTTCCTTTTATATTTAAATAAGACGGTGATGGTTGTTATACTAATATAAAGATCCTTAGGCGGTGGAAGATAATGATTTAAAATCCTTCTTTCTTAACCATGAAGTTTTTGGGGTTTAAAAAAAATAAATTTTCTCATCACATGTGTGCATAACATCAGGTTCCACTTATTTGCACATTGTCCATGCAAGTATTAACATAATTATGTATATTATCACATAAGTCACATAGTAAACACATAAAATTAGCTCAACCCAGGTTTGCAGAAAACCCAGTTATAACATATATTCAGAAGGCATATCGAAGTTGAAATGGTGGTTATTGGGTTTTATGTCAAGATAAAGGTATTGTGGAAAAACAGTTTCATCAAGGATCTTGTTATTTAGTGGCTGGGAAATATTGTCGGGTCTGACTGAGGGGATATGGGTTTCCTCATCAGATCTTTGTGGGTTAGGGATGTTTTCCTCAGACATTGTTCCTGTAAGGAAGAAAAAAATATTAGATCCACAAATGAAAATACTTTTCACACAATTTCAAAACAAGACACAAAAATCTCATACTATGTTTTGCGAAAATTACTTATTTTGCTTCAAACACTAAGAAAAAGTCGATTTGGCTTTTTCGCTCACTCAAAACAAAAAAAAAAATACAAAATCAAATAAAATAAAAGAAAATTCAAAAAAATATTAATAACTAAATTTTTTTTATCACATAAAAAGAATTTACAAAAAAATATTCTAATACTAAAAAAAATTAAAACTAAAAAAATAAAATAAACTCCTAAA
>NW_020202120.1:15508-17464 GCF_001531365.2 Cynara cardunculus var. scolymus
TGGTGCTGACAGATTAGGTGCATGTGCAAAAATCATCTATATCTTGAAAATAGTATGTTCAAAGGTTATTAATCTTCTTCTAAAAGTTTATTTATTGAGTTGGGGTTGTAATACAATTAGTCTCACTCAAAAACATTGAGTTTTGACTCCCCAAATACTCAAAACATTATATATGTGCATCTGAGAGTTTTTCAGTAGGTACATCCTACTTTAAACAGTCATAACTCTCTAAATAATCATTCAAAATCATTGATTTTTCTTTTGGAAGTTAACTTAATGAGTTACCGTTCAAATGCCACTAATTTCATTCAAAAATGTGGTGATTTGAAGTTTTAGTTACTCAAAACAAAGTGAGCATGCAATCTGTCTGAATCTGACAGATTTGTATATGTATGTTCCAATGGCCATATCTCTTTCAAAACTCGATAAAAAAGAATGATTCTTCCTTTGAGAGTTAAATATATGAGTTATTTTCTACATGCAAGTGGAATCACATGAAAATATGGAGTTTTGTTCTCTAAACACCTAAAACACTTTAGGTGTGCAAACTGTGAAACCACCAATAGGTAACTCCTACTTTGTATGCTAATATCTCTTTATTTACTTGCTCTTAGTGCATTATTCTTCTTCTAAAATGTTCTTTAATGAGTTAGGGTTCATATGAACCCAGTATCACTCAAAAATATGAAGTTTTGAGGCATTAACCAATTTAATTAAGTTAAGTACGCAATCTATCAACTAATGACAGATGTGTGTATGTAACTTTATGGTGCCATATCTTCCTCTCAACTCATCCAAAATGAGTGATTCTTAGTTTAAAAGTTTCATACAAGTGTTAAGTTTATAATCCAACTTGAATTTCTGTAGAACACTTAGTAGAACTCTTTAAATAAGTATTTTACTAATATGGTGTAATCTGCCATATCAGTTGTGATATATTGTATTACATAAATTATTTGAATCATTATTGCATGTCCAAAATGCATAAAATTTGGTCACGATGACCATAACTCAATGCTATATCTCATATAAAAATATAGAAAACTATATCATTTTAGAAGTCTATGAATTGATCATTTTATGTATCATTAGTTTCTGCCCAAAAATGAGATTTTGGGATTATTTGATTTTGTAAATTTTGATCTTTTATTGGACTATAGCATTACTTCCGGTATAAATTACTATACTAACGAGCATATGGATATTATGTATATTTGGACTATAGATAATCAAGTTGGATATAAGTAGATATTTATGGACTTAGGACTTATAAATCCCCATAAGTAGTTTTAAACTCATAAGTGATGGTTTTGGATATTCCTCTTTGATAGGGAATCCTTAAGCTCGTGTGGTGACCAGATCGTATCTCTAATTTGCGGAGCATTGCAAAAGAGTGAGTATTCACGGCCCCTCTTTTTATTGTTTTTGCGTATTTGGGGTGGAAAGCATAATTAAAGAAATATTTGATAGATTTATATTGATATATGAATCTTGTTGTGAGCAATTAAATGTATACACTATTGATGGTATGTTGAGTTTGAAAGTCCCCGTTTGTTTACCCTACTATTAACTCATTTTGGTCCTATGATTCTTGTGGGTAGCGCTATTTGGTTGTCATGCCCACCCTTTTGACTGACGAGTAGGGGTGCACTTGGTCATTAAAGTATGCTCTACACATGTGACTCGAAGTAGTCACCGCTAAGATAGTTTGTAAGAATGCTCTATCCATGTCGTTCGCTACCACCTCTGAGGTATTTCGTAGGGCATTGAAAGTTGTTTAGGTTTAGTAGTGGCTCAACAATTTATATCATGTGTATGACATTGCTTTTAAGATATTGCTCATAAACTTATAACTGGGATTTGCTGCATTTGAAATCATTTTGTGCATATAAAAACCTGTGAACTCACCAACTCTTGTAGTTGACACTTGTTTTGACGTGCTTTTCAGGGGTAAGA
>NW_020202120.1:19029-40463 GCF_001531365.2 Cynara cardunculus var. scolymus
CCAATGGTCTAACTTCGTCCATCGGTCCAATGGTTGTTCTTTCCATCGATCCTCTGGTTAGTCTGTCCATCGATCCAATGGTCAAATCCAGACTTGGTCGTTTCTGCCTTGATGTCTTCATTGGTCTTCTGGTTCTTCATCACTTGTTTGTTTTTCATTACTTTTTACATTTTGCATTGTGGGGTTTAACATTTATCCACTTTGTAGGCATAATTTGGATACTTAGGGTCAAGAAACCCTAGAGGTTGTTTAACATAAACTTCCTCTTGAAGTTTTTCATTAAAGAAAACACTCTTTACATCCATTTGAAACACTCTAAAGTCACTATGGACAGCTAGAAAGAGTCTAATAGCTTCTAGTCTAGCCACTGGTGCGAAGGTTTCGTCATAATCGATTTTTTCTTCTTGTCTATAACCTTGAGCAACAAGACGAGCCTTGTTGCATGTCATAACTCCTTGTTCATCTAACTTATTGTGATAAACTGATTTGGTGCCTATCACAGTTTTGTCAAATGGACGTGGGACAAGGTCCCATACATTGTTCCTATCAAATTCAATAAGTTCCTCTTTCATGGCAATGACCCAACTAGGTCGAAGATAGCCTCATTGATTTTTTTGGGTTCAACTAAAGAAACAAAGTTGACAAAGAGACAGATATTACCTAGACCTCGATGTATCTGAATACTTGCATTTGGATCACCAAGAATTTGATGTATTAGATGGTCTCTAGTCCATCGCTGAGCTGGTAGAGAATTATCATCTGAGGTTGGATGTTTGAGTAAAGAGGATGAGGCTTCAGCAACAGATTCTTCAGCAATAGGTTGGATTGCCAAACCGTGGCAATGAGACTTGTGTTATTGACTTTGGGGGATCATGGGAGGATCATTTGTCATTAATAGAGTCTGCCTATAATAATAGCTATCACTCCAACATCCAAGCGACACCGTATGAGGTTTTGTATGGACGTAAATATCGAACGTCGTTATGTTGGAATGAGGTGGGTGAGAGACAGTTGACAGGTCCCGAAATTGTTCAAGTAAGTTCTGAAAAGATTGAACAAATACGTGAAAGAATCAAAACAGCTCAGGACCGTCAGAAAAGTTATCCAGATAAATGTCGAAAACTAATTGAATTCTATGTGGGTGATTTTGTGATGTTAAAAATGTCTCCATGGAAAGGTGTTATTAGATTTGATAAGATAGGAAAGCTCAGTCCGAGATATATTGGGGCATTCAAAATTTGCAAACGGGTTGGGCCAGTGGCTTATCAGTTAAAACTACCAAAAGAGCTTAGCCTAAATTACAACACTTTTCATGTGTCAAATTTGCGGAAATGTTTAGCGGATCCAAGTCTAGCAGTACCGCTTCCAGAAATTAAACTAGACAGTAAACTGAACTTTGTGGAAACACCAGAAGTTGTAACTGACTGAAAAAATCAGGATGTTGCGGAACAAAGAAATTAGTTTGGTAAAAGTATAGTGGTGTTATCACAAGGGTTCAGAAGCAACATGGGAGTTAGAGTCTGAAATGAGAATCAGTTGTTTGATTAAATGAATTATGTGACGGAATTCTTTTGAGGGGTAGATAATGTGATAACCGGGATTTAAGGAAGCAATAGTTGAGGTAATCTTTATGTGATTATTATGTGAATATGTGATAACGTGCATGTTTATTTAAGTAAATGCATTAATCATATATATGTGAATATGTTACTGTGCATACGTGAGAAATGTTAAAATATGTGTGTATCCATGTATGATAATATGCATATATGAGAATTATTAAATATAGGTATGTGCATATTCTTCATTAAGAAAAGAGATTTATATATAGAAAAACTTCCACCGCCTTAAGAGTTTTATAATAATAAAACCACACACACCGCCTTTGTTAAAAGACATATATATATATATATATATATATATATAATGATTTTGTTAGGACTGAATTTTTGTATAAATTGTATTCGTCTTGAAAAGTTAAAATTGTCTATAATTGTTTTAAAGTCATTGTGTTTGACTTTTCTTGTATAGTTTGACTTTGACTAGACTTTCATCTTTGACCCTATATAAAGGGTTTGTCTTTGTAAATTCGAGAGAGAGCATTATTGTAATATTCTTGAGTTTTATTGACGATTGATTCAAGCGGAACAATAATTGGTATCAGAGCAGGGTTGCACGAAATCAGTAGAAGAAATCATTTTTTTAAGTTTTTTTTTCTGGATTTTTTTTTGGAGTTATTCGTGTTCTTCATTTTTTCTTATGTTTGATCCGAATATTTTTTAATTCTTGTGTTTTTATGTTAAAACAATGATCGTTGTGTGTATTTTTGGATCGTGAATCTTTGTTATTCACGTGATTTCATGGTTTGATCATTAATTTTTGAGATCTGGATAAATTTGGGTTTTGAAAATTTTTTTTGTTCTTGATTTTTTTTAAAAAAAATTCTGTTTAATCCTTTTTTTTTTCTAAAAGTTTTCTGTTTTGTGTAATCCGCTCAAGGCCCAACCAGTCCATTTTGTTTACAAGGCCCAACCTGATTAGTCTCTTCTCTCTAGCCCATCCTGTGTTCATCTTTTTCATCTGACTCTAATCGTCTCCTTCTATCATCCTAAATCGCACACTATTTCTTGCTAAATCGCACAGCTTCCTCATCTCATCCGATTTATGTGTAAATCGCACACCAAGTCAGGCGATTTACAGCTTAATCGCTCATGACTTCTCTGATTTAAGACTTAATCGATCAACAGATTCCCAAATCGCTCAAAGGCTTCCTTCGATGTCTAGTTAAAATTGGACAGCAGTTCTTAAATCGCTCAATCATTCGGATTTGGTATTCATTGCTCACCATGTTGTCCATATTCAAGCTACATCGCTTGAAGCTTTGTTCGATTAAGGAGTAAATCGCACACATAAATCGCTCATTTTGCACAGGGTCTCCGGATTAGTGAATCGCACATCACATTGATCGGTTTATGAATAAATCGCTCATAGGCTTAGTCGAATTTTAACCTAAATCGCAGTGTTATCCCTTCGTTTTCAACTGTCGTGTTAAATCGGACAATCTACTTAATCGATTTAAGTCTTCATCGAACACTATTCTGTCCGATTTTGGTCTTGATTGCTAATCCCATCACTGTTAGGAGGAAATATCACTGTCGGTATTTTTGTTGCATCTTGTGAGTATCTCCGATTTAATGAGTTTTTGCCAAGACTGTAAATCGCACACTATTGTTTGATTTCTGTTTATATCGCACACCAGGTAATCAATCAAGTAATCAGGCGATTTAGTACAGGTTCAAGTTAGCCGGATTTCAAGTTTTGGGAAGCTCAAATCTTTCGACTGCTTAAGCAAGGTCTAGAGCAAGAAAAGATGTTGTTTTTCAAACCATTTTGATGTAAAAACGCACAAAAGACAGGCGATTCTGGTATTGGTCTTCGAAGATAAGAGTGGAGAATAAGGGAGTGAGGCTACAGAAGCATGGGTCAAACTTCTGTTTAAGACAGGAGCCAAGCATCAATCGGATTTCACTTAAATTGCTAACTATTTTTTATCTATATTGCACAGTGGTATCAGATTTGATTTGTTTTAGACTGTAGAATTGTTGTAGTGTAAATCGCTTGAAAGTTTCATCCGATTTTGAGATTTGTTGAAGTGTGAATCGCTTAACAGTCTATCCTGTTTGTTACTGTGATTGTATGTCTGACTTGTGAATTTAGAATTCAATATTGGCCGCTATAGTTCATTTGATTTTCAACTGTTTCATGCTTTTTGAACTTAGGCACACGCTGGAAAAGATTATTCGCTGAGATAAAGGACTCTCCTCATGGAAGTGATTATCATTTGTTTCTTGTGCTTATAATGGCTTGGTATTAATGGATGATTCCTTGAGACTTCTGCCTGTTGTAGAAATTCTTGATCTAAGTAGGAACAAGTTTGCTAAAGTGGACTTACATTTGGACAGATAGCAAGGTGATATATGCAATGTTATTTTATTGTTGACCTTCTTTCAGTGCTGCCTTTACCACAGATTGTGGTCAAGAGGTTCTTCTCAAGTCAAAAGGTACAAGTGTGTTGGGCACAAAGAAGGCTTTGTATGCAATACATTCCTAGGTCCTTCCGTTTCATACCACTGTTTTCAGAACTCAAAAAGATTGTGGGTGTCATAATTGAGATGGCTTAGGCCGGTGCAGCATAGTATTTGGTTTGTTTTGTTCTTGTTGGCCATATTTTTGGGGCTTTCTAGTATCTGTTAGCCGTGAAACGTAAAACTGTGAGTTTAAGTCGCACATCCTTATAACCGGATTCTTCTTGACTCTATTGCTTGTACTGTAATTTGGTGATTTGTAGTTTGGTGATTTGTAGTGTGCAATCTTTGACTTGTTTGTATTGCATACTACCTTGTACGAATTTCATTTTCATCGCAAGCTGTCCTGATCGGTGTGCTTGTGTTTTTGGCCAAGTCTTGTTCGGTTATCTCCTTGTCCGGACTTAGTGACTCAGGATACTTTTCTGTCCATCGACTTACACGGATTTGATTTCTCGGCCAACGACTTAGCATCCTTGCCTAGTCATCCGGATTCAATCCTCAGACAGACTTGTGAATCATTTTTTTTTCGTATCCCAATTTGATCATCACCTTGACCGTATTCCAGCCTTACCTTAGCCCATTTTGTTTTTTATTTGTTACCTTAGATTTCATTTTTTTTTGGGGATCAAATTTTAATTTTTTTAACTGTTTTTGAGTTTTTTTCTTTGTTTTGAACTGTTTGAGAAAAAATTTTGAACTGTTTTGCGTCGCATAAACTGTTTTAATCAGTTTTAACTGTCTTTGACTGTTTTTAACAGTTTTTAACTGTTTTTAACAGTTTTTACTGATTTTTGACAGTTTTTCGTCGATTTTCTGATTTCTCAACAGTTTTTTTTTGTGTTTTTATGTTTTTTTAGCTTATCTGTTGAGATTGATTTCTTTATCTGATTTCACCGCAATAGATCCAGTGATCAATCTGATTCTGAAAATGGCATTATATTTTGAGAGAGAGAATATGGAATTGAGAGATAGAATTTCATAGTTAGAAAAGAGTGTAAAGGACTATATTGATTACTACTTTAATATGTTTGATGAGAATTTTGCGGATAAGGAATTTATTAAGAATCTGCGAAGAGAAAATAAAACTTTGAGAGAGAATTCTGAAAAAGATTTATCAGTTAAGGTTAGTGAATTTGAGAGAGCTTTGGATACAGTAAGGAAAGAGTGTGAAGAAGAATTGAAAACTTGGAGTGAATCTAACAAAGATATATTTGACAAACTCCAAAAAGCCCAGAGTGAACTTAATGCTGAGAGAACATCTCCAAGGAAGCATATTTAGACTGAGACTGATTTGAGTGAATTAAAGAGATTATTGAATTTAGAGAAGAAAAAAGTTCAAGAGGCTGAGAAAAGTTTGAATTTTGAGAGAATAGAGTTTGAGAAAGATAAGAAGAGATTTTTGAAGAAGAGAAATGATTTGATGCTGAACGCATATCTTATGAAAATAAGATAAACTCTCTTGAGCTGAACGTGAAAATGCTTTTAAAGCAAATCTCAGATTTTGAGCAGCTAATCATCTTGGAACAAGCCAAGGCTGATAAAGAGAAGGTAGATATCAAAGAAGAATGTCTAAGCCAGAAACAAAATTTATCTGACAGCATGGCTCTAAAGCAGAAGGCTTTAAATGAAGAGAAAAAGCAATTTGCGCTTGAAAAGCGAAATACTGCAAAGAAATATGCAGCAATAGCTAAAGAACTTGCTGAAAATAAAAAATGGCTTGGCATCGCTTCTGAGAATGAGAGGAATAGCTCAGACGAAGAGAGAAGAGAGTTTCATAATCAGAAAAAGAAATTTGAAGTGCTTAAGAAGGAGTTAGAAGGTAAACTCTTGGATACTTCAAGAAAATTGTCTGACCTGAAGACAGAACTTGAAACTGAATTGAAGATGAGAACATAACTCAAAACTAAGTATGATTTAGTTGCTGATGAAAGAGACCAGCTTTTAAAGAAAGTCAAAGATTTTTCTTGTGCTCAAAGCTCAACTGGTTCTCCTTCACAGTGTAAAACCAGCTTCTATAACTGTTCTAAATCAAACAATTATTCAAGCAGTCCTAAATCAACTGTTTCTAAGAACTATTCTCGTTCTTCTAATCAGTATTATCAAGGGTATGTCATTGGATCATCCAATTACTCTTAAAAGGTTAAAAGCATTTGGGTCAATAAATCTGAATCTGTTTCATCTTGTATTCATGTTGTTACTAATAATCTTCCTTGTTTTGTGAGATCTACTACTGATTTAATTAATCTTAGCAAGAGAAGAATCATGTGCTCCACATGCAAAACAACAAATTTTGTGAACAAGAAGACGTACAACAGGTGGACTGCTGATAGCAGATTTCAGACGAATTGGAAAGGTAATAATAGGCATGATAACAATAATTTGTATGAATCTTATTTTGTATATAATCATCCTGTTAAAAGCGCGAAAAAAACATCAAATAAAAGTAGATGGTTTGGCTGTTATAACATCCCACAACTTGATAGTAACAAAGAAGGACCCAAGTTCATTTGAGTACCAAAATCTGTTTGATCTTATTTTGCAGGTGAGTCAATTTTGTGCTGATCAGAATATCATACAATTGATGCACTAATTCAGGGGGAGTTGTACTCTTTCCAAATGAGGCTTCTGAACAACACAGTTCAGGACCTGTGCTTTACCGAGTGTGGTTTCTAAACACCAAGTTTAGGACTCGTGCTAAACATGTTTCCATTTTTTTTATTCTTTTGAGCTGAACTGAAACATTACTTAAATCTTCTTTCTAGGGGGAGTCTCTAGAAATTTTTGAATAAATGTTTTTCGGATAGTGGATTTTTTTTTAGAAAACGAGCACATTTTCTGAACAGGTATTTCCTGAGATATTACTTGCGTAATTTCTCATCGAACATAACTCCAATACCTGTTTCAGCTATTCTTCAAACTGTTATTATCACCTCTCTTATATAATATCATTTCCGGTGATAATACGCTCGTTAGTAATCAAAGGTCGTTTTCGGATATTTTTTTTACTTTGATTGATATACATTCGTTTATGTTTTTTTGAATATCAAAATCTGTAAACTCGTACTTACAGATCTTCATTCGTTTCTCTCATGTACTGAATAATCTGATTTTGTTCATCACTCCTTCATTGATTGTGCTTAAAAGCAAAATATCTTGATCAATTTTTATCTGATCATTATACTTCATTGCAATAATATTCTTGATCAATCATTGTGATCAACTGAGCATACAATGGTATTTTAGGAGGGACTGAGTGCTTTACAGAAATACCTTTATGGAATGTCAGAACTGACAAACCTACCCAAGAGGACAACCATATCTGAGTGAGCTTCAATTCAAAAAGGGTTTGTGTGCTGAGCTTAAAATGAAAAAGAGAGGGTAGTTGTTGTGAGCCAAAAGAATTGATGAGWATTGTGTCAGGATTAAAAGAACACAAGAATCCTGTTCCAAACTTCTAAATTTCGGGCATACCACATAATCTATTAGTTCTCGATTCTCTGGAGAGTAATATTGAAAAAGGCAAAGCCCAGGCCAATTCTTGCCACAACCCCACCAGCTACTCATTTATCTCTTAACAGATAAGTGTTTCAATAACACTTGGGGCACGCAATTCACAATCTATCAATTTCTCATTCGAAGAAAGTTGATATTGAATTAGAAGGATATATGTCCCCCTTCAAGTCTTTTTGATCACGTATTGAGTCTGATAAATTTGTGTAGTCCACACGGTTTATCTTTTTGAGCCTAAATAGAAGCATATGTTGCTTTATCTTTCTACACTACATAGATTTTGCAATTTATATGTTATTTTGCCGTAACATTCATAGATATGCTACTATTCAGCTATCGATGATTGAATGGAAGACCTGGTGAGATGAACCTTAAAAAGTCTCATATATACAGTACATCCGTTGTACTGAGTATATTTGTTATACTCACAACCCAATATTTTTGTAAGATTGAAAACAATTTCATACGTTGAAATTGGTTGTTACCTTCTCATTCCCTTAATCTGAAAATATTATACAAGTGGATTTGAAAAGATGTGCTTACAATATTATGAATTGATGGTTCTCGCTGAAGATTTCATTCATTCTTGAGTATGATGTAATAATTCTCATTTCATCATAAGGAGGAGTATGAAATAATGAATGAAATGTTCAATTTGAACGATATAAGGGGAATATGTTATAAAGATCAAGGGGAGTAACAACAAAGATCGGCAAAAGACTCAAAGAAGTGCAACTGGAGATTATTCCTGTGCTAAAATGTCTAAGAGTTTTTGAATGTGAAGATCATCTTTACAACAGTTTGCTGATAAAGATTTATTTTAAGAGAAAGTTTGTTCGTTATCTGAAGAAATTCATTTTTGAAGAAGAATGTTAAAGTTTGTTGTCTGAAGAAAATTCTTTGAAGATCATATCTTAAAGATCAATTCTGAAGTTCGTTACTAATTTTGTTCTACATTGTCAAAAGAGATGATCATTGTTGTTCTACATTCGAGGGGAAGAATGTTAGAAGATTTTCTCAACAAACGATCGTCTGAAGATTTCAAGTAAAGTTTGTTTTTGAAGAAGTCATAAAGTGCTTAAAGCAACAAAGTTCAAACGAGATTCAACGCATGCAAATTCTTTCAAGCCTGAATACAAAGGAGGAGAATGTTAGGACTGGATTTCTGTATAAATTGTATTCATCTTGAAAAGTTCAAATTGTCTATCATTGTCTTAAAGTCATCGTGTTTGACTTTGACTAGACTTTCATCTTTGACCCTATATAAAGGGTTTGTCTTTGTAAAATTGAGAGAGAGCATTATTGTAATATTCAGTATACGTAATAAGAGGTTTGACCATTCTTTGAACATTGACTTTTCCTCTCATCTCTCTCACAGTGTTCTTAATGCTATATCTAGATTCTACCATGAATTCTTGAGTTTTATTGAAGATTGATTCAAGCAGAACAACATATTTTGATGAAGAAAGGTAACTACGTCAACAGTTGATTTGAGCTTTATAAAATCTGGGTTTTGGAATTGTTCTTGCGAAATAAAAAAGATTCTGCTTCTTTAAAACAGTTGAGGACGATATCCTATTTTTAAGGATAAAAGGGGTTTTGAGTTTGGAAAATGATATTAACGAATTATTGGTTCTTGAGTTTCAAAGTTTTGAAATAAATCTGTTTTGAAACTGTTATTGGTTAAAACTATAGAGGATGTTCCTTCAAGACGGTTGTGACTTCGTTCTATCTGGTTTGGAATTAATCTATAGATTTTGATGAGAAAATAAGGGTGGCATATTGAGCAGAGGTGTTCCATGGGATAAGGGTGGCATATCAAGGAGAAGTGTACCTTCGGATATAAAAGTGGCATATCAAGGAGAGGTGTACCTTTGGATATAAGGATGACATTTGTATGTGTGATTGTTATTATAGCTCTTATTATTATGTCTCATAAGATTGCAATGGTTTTGAGTTCGTACTTCTTTGTGATTTGAGGACTGAGGAATGTTGCTCTTATTAGAAATGATAGTAATGATGTTATCGAGAAGGGGAAAACTTGGCTTATGGCCAGAGGTTTTGGATAACCATGCTTTTGACAAAGTGTACGAATTATGAGGAACCAGAGAGGCTCTGGTTGTTCCTTGAAAGGAACCAGAAGAGCTCTGGTCATTCATCAAATTAGAACCAGAGGGGCTCTAGATAATATTTGTTTATAATACAAGTCTTTTACAAAACTTTTACCTAGACCAGAGGCTCTATATATAGTGTACAGAGGCTCTGTATATAGTGTATAGAGGCTTTGTGTTAAAAGATTGTATTTTAATTTATTCATAAGACTTCTTGCTTTTATTTTAACTTAGAGAATTTCTTATACAAAACAACTTTAGCAAAGAAGGACAAACCAGAGGGGCTCTGGTTGGTCTTCATAATTGAACCAGAGGAGCTCTACTTGGTTTTGGTTTTTGAGCCAGAGGCTCTAGTTAGTAAGACCAGAGGCTCTGGTCATATATAAGCTTTTAATTTACTCTTTTATACTTGGAAACATACATCCATCATTTGTACTCGATTTGGTAGTTATATGAATGTTGAACTTGAGAAGAGCTCTAGTTGGTAGGACCAGAAGCTCTAGTCAAAGGAACCAAAGGGGCTCTGGTCCTGCTATTTGATGAAAAATCTTTCTAAGTCTGGTTTTTACAACCAGAAGAATGTTGGTCTTTATGAATTACGGTTTTATGTTCTCTTTATATGAAAAGTTGATTTTAAATAATCTTTTAGTGATCTTCACCCTACAATTACAAGGAAAAAAGGATCTCACTAGACCTTCAGTCTAACCCTTATTTTGTCTTTCAAATATGTATTACAGGAACAACTGTGTACCATGATAGTAAAGGAAAAGGGAAAATATAATTTGTTTCCCTATGTTCATAACTATATGAAGATCAGCCTATGGATGTGTTTAGTTTTGAAGATTGAATGTTATGTAGTACAAGAACTTGTATTTTGGAATTTTTGGATTGTGTATTTTGTATTTTTAGTTTCTTGTACTAAGGGACCTATGTGGTGTAAAACATGTATTTCTTTGAATGAATTATGTGTTATATGCAATGTGGGATGAGGGGTGTTACACCATCAGCGGACGGATGAAGGATGGTGGACTTCTCATTTCTTTGGTCATCTTTAGAGAGAACCAAGATGTTGTCATGGAGTACCCTTCTTACCTCAGGCAGTACAGCTTCGATGAATGGATGGAGATTCAACACGCTATTCAACAATCAATGTCAAAGCATGAGCCAATAATTGAAGACATCCTGAACGAGCTATTCAAGAAGGTGTCTAAGATTGTTGATGTCCCTCCTTTGCCAGAGAAGCCTCTCTCTAGAAGAAAGCACCTTTCAGATCCTGAAGATGGAAAATCCCATAGGACTGAACACGAGACTAAATTTTCCTTGGATGAAATCTGAAGGATTGAAAGAAGTTGGATCTCTCAAAGTTGAACCTGAAACTGCCAGCAAAAGGTCCTCCAATACCCAACATTGTGCACGAGAAGCCTTAGTTTGGACTCATATGCATTGACTATGATGGTGAATAGAGGTTCTAGCGAGTATCCGAGTTCCACCTCTATCTGATAGATCATTTGGAGTATCTCAGGACTAGGCTCGACAATGACATCTATGGAGAGGTGATGGAACGCAAGATCATAAAAAAGATGTTGAGACGCAAGAAGCTCAGAGAAGATGTACTTGGTTATATCAACTTCAGTGACTTAGTTCAGACGTTCTTCCTATCTTGTAAATCTTGATTTTCTTTTCTTTACTTTCAGTGTATAACTTATGTGTAATAGGTCTACCAATAATGATGAAAGACTTGTAATATTTTCTAATGTTTAAATATTCAATAAATCATCAGTTCACTGAAAAAGATTTCTGAAAAGAGTAATTGGGACAAGTATCTATGAATTCCAGTACTCTTACATTCATTGACAACTTTCTAGTCAGTGAATATGCTTTCAGTTTCAATTATCATTATAATGTCAGTTTATCCTTGAACTTGTAATCCTTTACAACTTTAAGTAAATTTTCATAAGTAAACTGTATCACTGAAAAAGATCCCAAAACAATTAAAAGGGACAAGTATTTACTAGAACCTTTTCCATACTGATGTAACTAAAGCAAATTTATTTATGTTGCTTTGTCATCCTCAAATAGGGGGAGATTGTTGATCCTCACTCTCAATGATTTGATGATGATTCTTTTTTCTATCGAAGTGTATTATTTATGTTATTCATCTTCAACGATCTTCACCGAGTTTGTTCATTGATCTCTGAACATGTATTGTAATTCATTCAGAGACCAATATACTTCAAGAAGACAAAACTCACACCACAGATCCTTCAGTGATATCGAAGACGAAAACTGAAGATTAGAGATCAGCAAGTTCGTAATTTGAAGCGGTGTACAACGATAACAAGCTCGTCTACAAATGTGTGAAGTCTGCGCAAGATTCAACGAACACTGATGAGACCCTTCAGCGTCATTCTAGTTTTTAGTGATCAAATGAATCTTGTCAAGCAAGATTGTTTCTATCTTCTCCTTTTCACACAAGAAAAAACCCATACCTTTCTAGGTATAGTACAGTACGGAGCTACTCCTTTGACTCTAAATGTGCTTACCTACTTTATGAAAGAGAACTGCTTACATATAGCCAAAAGGACTGTATATAGTAGCAAAGGACAAGCTTTCCTTTTAAATCTTTCCACGTGCTGTGTAGCTTCTGAATTGCATTTAATGTAATGGGTATAAATAGCTGAATGGTTCTTCTCTCAGTTATCATCTTCCTCACTAAGAGCTTACCCAAGAAGTTACTTCTCTCTCTACTCTCTATCTAAAGAGAAAGACCCATTTCTTCTTACCTTATCTTCTTGTAGCAAATCTTTTCTTATTGCTATCTATATTTTGTGTGTATCTTAGATTGTTTATATACGTTCTACATTATGTCTCTTTCGCAAACAATCTATAAAATTTGTATTGATCTTCTTTATTAATATATAATTTTTAAAAGTGAAAGTTACTATCTTTGTATTCTCTCCCCCTTCTACAAACTGTTACCTATAAATTCTTGTAGATCCGACTGGGACCAACAAGATCTGCCCTTGATCGATGACTCCATTTGGATCATTTTCTTTCAATTTATTATTATTTGAAGTCTAACAGCAACAGAGGCCCATTATCAGAAATTCCAAAGCCCAAATACTTATTAAATGAATATTGGTATACCGAGTACGGGGGGGTTGGCAGGTATCATAACCAGCCCCAAAACCGATTTGAGTCTACCGGGGATCCCCCCTAGACCCAGAACCCGCTTTAACGGGAAATCCTCGTCCCCGTCCGGGTCAGGTAAGCCAGGTTCCCTATTGGGTCAGGGCAAATTGTTGATTCTCTCTTTCATTGATTTGATGATGATCCATTTTACCTATCAAAGTATAGTATTTCTGTTATTCAGTTTCAGCTATCATGACTGAGTCTGTTCACTGATAACTGAACGTGTAATGTAATTCGTTCAGAGACTATTATACTTCAAGAAGACAAAACTCACACCACAGATTCTTCACCAATGTCGAAGACAGAAGCTGAAGATTAGAGAGCAATAAGTTCATGATCTGAAGCGGCATTCAGTTATCACAAGCTCGTCTACATATGTGTGAAGTTTGTGCAAGTTTCAGTGAATACTGAAGAGACCTTCTAGCATCATCTTAGTATTCAGTGATCAAATGAAACTTACCAAGAACGATTGTTTTTGTCTTTTTCTCCCTCACACAAAGGACAAACTCATACCTTTTGTAGAATATAATACAGTACGGAGCCACTCCATTGACTCTATAGTGTTTACCTACTTTATGAAAAGAGGACTACTTATACACAGCCAAAAGGACTGTTTACTCTAGCAAAGGACAAGCTTTCCTCGAAGAGCTTGACACGTGCTTTGTACCTTCTAAATTGCATTTAATGCAATGGGTATAAATAGTTGAATGCTCTCCTTTCAATTATTAATCTTCCTTACTACTAACTTACCTAATAAGTTAGTTCTCTCTACTCTCTGTCTAAGAGAAAGAACCACTTTGAACAAGTGAAGAGCACTTTGATTCTTATATTTATTTCTTGTAGCAAATCTTTTCTCTTTGCTATTTGTAATTGTGTGTATCTTAGATTGTTTATATAGGTTCTTTACCTTATCTCTTCCATAAACAATCTGTAAAATTTGTATTGATCTTATTTATCAATATATAATTTTTAAAAGTGAAAGTTTCTATGTTTGTTTCATCCCCCCCTCTACAAATTGATTTCCGATAACTCTTGTAGATCCGGCTGGGACCAACAAGTGGTATCACAACAGCGTTTGCTTTTTGTGTTGTAGTTGTGTTTTATTATATCTTTTTCTTTAGATAATTTATTCCTGTTAAAATGGCTTTGCAAAACACTAGCACCCACTTTCATAAAATGACTCTCTTGCCAAACCTCCCCGTTTCATCGGAGACAACTTTAGGCTCTGGAAAAATTGGATATCTCTATTCTTGGAAGGTGTGGATTCTAAGATCTCATACTATATAAATAATGGACCTTATGTTCCATTCGCTATCTCTCTAGTAGTTCCTGCAACTACTACGACTGCTACGTTTCCTAAACCGTAAATTCTAAAGCTCCCTAATCAATGGAGTGATGAATACAAGAAAAAGGTGGCTTTAGACACTCAGGCAGGGTCTATAACAGACATGGCTCTTCCTGACGAGGTTTTTCACTCAGTGATGAAGCTTAAAACCTCGAAAACCATGTGGGACACTTTATGTGTTTAATATGAAGGTATTTCTGAAGTACAAGAATCGAGCAAGATAAATCTAGTAAGACAATATGAAAGCTTTCTCTGTGGAAAGACTGAAACATTGTCTGAAGTACATCAACAATATAATTGTCTTCTTATTGATTTGAGGATAGTTGGAAGAGAATATTCCAACTCAAAGACGCTGAAAAAGTTCCTAGAATGTTTGCGAGAATCATGGGATCATTATACCATGTGTCTCAAGATGTCCAAGGACATGTCATCCTTCTCTCTTAGTACCCTTTAAGGGATATTGCTTAATCTTAAGCAATCCCGTCAGCTGAAGAAGAATCTTCTTAAAGACTCTAGGGAAATGAAAAGCTCGCTGTTAGTTTTGATCTCTGATAGTCTTTCAGCTGACCCTTCTATTTCTTTTATTCCTAATTTTTTTTTCTGTATCTATCACTAAGTTAGATCCTTCTAACTCTGAAAGCTTGTCAAATGTTGAATTTTCAGAGTTTGATGAGTCACTGGCCCTTCTTACTAACTCTTTTAGGAGGTTCTTCAGAGAAAGTAATTACCGTAGATCTCCCTCGCTGATCCTTTCTGAAAAGCCAAAGTCAGACCCCATTGACAAGGCTTCAGCGATCTGCTACAACTGTCAACGCAAAGGTCACTTTGCTAGTGAATGCAGGTCTAAGAAGACTACGATGCCCTCTTCTAATCTCCCATCCTCTATCAGATCTAAAGATGATAAATACTTGAAGTTGAAAGAGATGTACAAGAAAATAAAGAATCTTCAGCGTATAAGGCAAAGGTCTTGTCGCTAAAGAGCATGACTGGATTGATTCTTCTGAAGAATCATCCTCTAATGAGGAAGATACAACCTATCTCCGTCTAATGGTCAAGGATGTCAAAGATAAACCATCAGAGACATCATTCTCCAGTGATCCCTCGTCATCTACTCCTGATCAGGTATGTTCCCTAAATGAACCCTCTTTTTCATCTTCTAATAGACTATTTGCACTAGATAAGCTGACGGTTGGTCTTTACAAAGCTTTGAATGGCAAGTCCAAAGTTTGAAAGCTTAATCTTGATCTTCAAAAACAATTAGAGAAATGTCATTCTAAGATCAAAGAACTGACTAAGATTAAAGAAAATCTTAAATATCAGGTCATCGTAAACCAAACCATAAGCATCGAATGCGAGCATGGTATCGTTGAGCAAGAGCAAGCTATTGCTGAACTCAAGAATGAGAAGGAAACCATTGAAGGGTGGTGCAAAGCCTCCATGAAATCCTCAAAGATCATCAATGCTCAAATCCATGCCAATATAAAGAGTGGTCTAGGATTTTCCTATGATCAAGAAGAAAGTGTCACTTACAAGTCCATGCTTAAGTTTGGTACTTTTTTCTCTTCCATTCCTGACACCTCTTCTTCTCGGTACTCTTCCATTGAGACTCATCTTGAAGAAACTTCAAGTTTAGGATGCAAAGACAAAGGTAAATTCATTGTCAGTGCTCATCTTCCTAAGAAAGCTAACAAGTCAAATAGACCCAGATCTAAACCTTTAGCTTGTAAACCTTATTCCTCAGGGACCAAGGTATCTGAATCCTCTTAAAAACCTAAGCCAAAGCTTAAAGTGAATCTATCACCCAAGGCATCCAAACCCTTAGATGTTCCTCCTCGAACAAATGAGAAAGGAATCCTTGGATCTTGTCCCTTTTCTATTCTCTCATACCCTTCTGGCCCTAAAGCTGCTTTCAGCTTTAGGAAGTGTAAACAATGTGGTGAAACTTCACAAAATGCCAGCAAGTGTCCTTCAGCTACCAAATCTGGTCCGCCAACTAAGGTAAAAAAAGTATCCAACACTGAAAAGTCAACCAAGGCGAAATCTGCCACCAAAGTTGTGAAAACGACTAAGGTAAAGAAGCCCACTGAATCATCTTCTTCAAACTCAGTGAAGACACCTGCTGACCCTCAGCCTTTAGCGTCAGTGGATGTCGTCTATAATTCCATTCGACCTATTGAGAAATTGATACCAAAACAATCTTAATTTGTTTTCTTGTGCAAGAAATCAAAGGCATTCGGTATCTTGATAGTGGATGCTCAAGACGTATGACTGGAGACAAATCTTTTCTCACTGACTACAAGGATGAAAGTGGCCATTCCATAACCTTTGGAGGAAATGGAAAATGATATACGAAGGATTTTGGTATATTAACCAATGGTGAAACCACTTTCAAACGTGTTGCATATGTTAAAGGACTGAAGAACAATATTTTTAGCATTAGTCAGCTGTGTGATAAAGATTTCACAGTGAAATTTCTTTTAAGAGTTCCTTTTATGTCTTTGACAAAGATGACAAGCTTTCTCTTACAAGTTCTTATCTAGAATGTGTATGTCATCAACATGGATTCTCCCTTCACTGAGAATAGTTGTTTTCTCTTTAAAGCCTCTTCAGATATAAAATGGCTATGGCACAAACAACTCTCTCATCTTAACTTCAAGATGTTGAATGAGTAGTACCGAAAGGATCTTGTCACTGGCCTTCCTAAGCACTCCTTTGCAAAGGAATATCTTTACTCCGCATGCGAAAAGGGAAAGCAAACAAAGGCTAGCTTCAAATCTAAGCAAGTATCCTCAGTGACTTCTCCTCTTCATCTTTTGCACATGGATTTATTTGGTCCAGTGAACGTGCAATCTATAGCTGGAAAGAAATAAACACTTGTCATTGTTGATTAGTATTCCAGGTACACTTGGGTCTTCTTTCTCAGATCTAAGAGTGATGCACCTGAAGAAATCATCTCATTCATCAAACACATAGAAGTACTGAACAACATCAAAGTACGATCTATCAGAAGCGATCATGGCACTGAATTCAAAAATAGTACCATTGATGACTTCTTTATAAACAAGGAATGTCACACAACTTCTCAACTGTGAGAACTCCACAACAGAACGGGGTCGCTGAAAGAAGAAATCAAACAATCATTGAGGTTGCTCAATCAATGCTTAGTGAATCTCATCTCCCTAGTTAATTCTGGGTTGAAGTTGTCAGCACTGCTTGTTTTACTCAAAATCGGTCACTGATCGTCGAGATATTCAAGACGACAACTTATGAACTCTTCCATAGCAGAAAGTATTCTCTCAGCTTTCTTCACTTATTTGGTTGTACTTGTTACATCCTTAAAAATAGAGACCAACTTGGAAAGTTCAATCCCAAAGATGGTGAAGAAATCTTCCTTGGATATTATTAAATATCCAAAGCCTTCAGAGTATTCAACAAAAGATGACAGATAATAGAGGAATCTATTCATGTCATGTTTGATGAGTCTCAATCAGCTAAGTCTAAACCCGTCTTTGAAGATGATGAAGAGTTAGATAATTGGATGATATCTCACTATGGACAACCTGAAGCTTCCTTCAGCAATCAACTGAGCGCTGACCCTCCAGAAGCTGACGATGATCCATTTATCGTTCCAGATGTGACTAGTAATGAAGTTGAATCCTCTTCAAGGTGTGTTGCCATTCTCATTGGTCACTTATCCTTTCTACTTCAAACATTGACCCTTCAGTTGTTGAAACTCCTTCAGCTTCTGAACCTCTATTAGATGTTGAATTGCTCTCTGAGGCTTCTTTAGCAATCCACCCTATTGCTGAAGAATCTGTTGTTGATGCCTTATCTTCTATGCCTGAGCTTCCATTCTCAGAAGATAATCCTCTACCAGCACAACTATGGACGATAAACCATCCAATCTTTCAAATTCTTGGTGATCCAAGTGCATATATTCGGACACGACGTGGTCTACATAATATTTATCTCTTTGTCAACTTTCTTTCTTTAGATGAGCCCAAGAAGATCAATAAGGCTATCACTGGCGCTAGTTGTGTCATTGCTATACAAGAAAAACTAAATGAGTTTGTTAGGAACCAAGTATGGTATGTTGTGTCACGTCTATCTAACAAAACTTTGATAGGCACCAAGTAGGTTTATCGCAATAAGTTAGATGAAAAATGAATTGTAACCTAAAACAAGGATCATTTTGTTGCTCATGGATACAGGCAAAAAGAAGGGATCGACTATGATGAAACCTTTGCACCAGTGGCTAGACTCGAAGTTATTCGATTCTTTCTAGCCTATGTTGTCTATAGAGAATTCAAAGTCTTTTAAATGGATGTAAAGAGCATTTTTCTAAATAGAAAACTCTAGGAGGAAGTTTGTGTTGAATAACCTCTAGGGTTTCTTGACCGCAAGTATCCAAATCATGTCTGTCAATTGGATAAAGCTCTTTATAGGTTAAAACAGGCCCCTCGTGCTTGGTATGATACGCTCTCTTCATTTCTCATCTTTGAGAAATTTGTCTGTGGAAAAATTGATCAGACCCTATTTCTTAGGAAAGTCAAGGGTCATATCATTCTAGTCCAAATTTATGTTGATGATATAATTTTTGGTTCCACTAATCTTTCTTTGTGTTTTCGGTCCGCTAAATGCATGAAGAAAGAATATCACATGAGCATGATGGGAGAACTGACTTACTTTCGAGGTCTTCAAATTAAACAATTAGATAAAAGTATCTTTATCAATCAAAGTAATTATGTAAGGGATATGTTGAAGAAATTTGATCTAACCAACGACTCATCTATGAAAACTCCAATGGCTCCTCCTCTCTTGTTGAACAAGGATCCAAATGGAAAGCCTGTAAATGTTACTGTTTATAGAGGAATGATCGGCCCCCTGTTGTATCTCACAGCTAGTCGTCCAAATATTTTGTACTCTACTTTCTGTGTGAACAATATCAGTCTAAACCTAAGTAGTCCCATCTGATTGCAGTAAAGCGCATCTTCAGATATCTGAAGAGAACTCCTAATCTAAGCCTTTGGTATCCCAAAGACTCAGGTTTCAACCAAAGAAAACTTATAAAGTAAAATTTGATTCACTGAAAAAGATCCCAAAATAGTTAAAAGGGACATGTACTTTATATGTAACTTTTCCTTACTATTAATCATTAAGGAAATTTTCCTTATGTTGCTTTGTCATCATCAAATAGGGGGAGATTGTTTATCCTCTTTCTCATTGATTTGATGATAATCTCTTTTACCTTTCGAAGTATTATCTTTCTATTCTTTCAGTTCCAGCGGTCATCACTGAGTTTGTTCAGTGATCACTGAAACATGTATTGTAAATCCTACAGCGACAACAATACTTCAAGAAGACAAAAATATCACCAAAGAACCTTCAGTAAATGTCGAAGACTGAAATTGAAGATTAGTGAATGGCACGTTCGTGATCTGAAGCGGTATTCAGGTCATTGTAAAACAGACCATCACTATTGAACGCGAACAAGCTAAGCTGAGTGTGAGCAAGTTATTGCTGAACTCAAGGCTTAAAAGGCTATCATTGAAGGATGGTGCAAAGCCTCTGTCAAAGCCTCTGAGATCATTAACGCTAAGATTCCTGCCAAGATTAAGACTGGTCTAGGTTTCTTCTATCATCAGGAAGACAGTGTCACTAACAGGTCCATGCTCATGTTTGGAACCTTCGTCTCTTCTATTCCTGACACATTTCTTCCTCTCAGTCTTCTTTTACTAAGAGTCATCTTGAAGGAACTCCTTTGAGTTCAAGTCACAAAGACAAAGGTAAGTCCATTGTCATAACACCTCTTCCTAAGAAGGCTGACAAGTCACATAGATCTAGATCTATTCTTTCAGCTTATGCACCTTCTTCTTCCTCAAGGATCAAAATATCTGATCTTCTAATAAATCTAAGACTAAGCTCAAGGTGAATGTTTCACCAAAGGAGTCCAAATCCTCAATTGTTCCTTCTAGAACAAATGAGAAGGGAATCATTGGAGCTTGTCCCTCTTCTTCTCTGGTACTTCCTGGCCCTAAACCTAGCTTCAGATATAGGAGGTGTAAGAAAATAGCCAAGGCCGGTCCTCCAGCCAAGGGTAAGAAAATATCCAAGGCTGATAAATCTACCAAGGCAAAATCTGCCACTAAGGTTGTAAAAACAACTAAGGTGAAGAAATCCACTGTGCCTCCTCTTCAGGCTCAGTGAAGACAACTAATGACACAAGTCTTCAGCGTCAGGTGTTGTTATTCCTCTTACCACGGAAGCCTCTTCAATAGGCTCAGTGAAGACACCTTATGACTCTATTCCTTTAGCGTCAGAGGTTGTTCCTAACCCCAATGAATCCTCTTCTTCTGGTTCACTTAAGTCTTCTGCTGACATTGATTCTTCAGTTTCAGTGGATGTTGTCGCTAACACTGTTGGACCCAAATAGATTGGGTACCAAAGCATTTTTAAAGTGTTCCCTTATGACTTTTTATGGGTTAAAAACATGTCTATCGTTTGGATAAAGCTCTTTATGGGTTAAAACAAGCTCCCCGTGCCTGGTATGATACCCTCTTGTTGGGATTGAATTTTAGAGTTAAATTGTATTCGTCTTGAAAGGTTTTATAATTGTATTTTAGAGGGTTTGACTTTGTAAGTCTTGTTGACTTTGATTAGAGCTTTTATGTTTGACCTATAAATAGCTTTTGTCTTCTAACCTTTTCTTATCTTTCTCCATAATTTTCCTTTCATCATTTAAACTCATTCAGTTCATTTTGAACTTTTTGGAGTTTATTAAACAGACCTTTATTTGATTTACTCCAAACTTTTAATTCTTCATCTGATTCTTTTCTTATAGAATTCAGTGTTTCCTCAAGCTTTTCAATCTTATGCAAAAATTCTTCTTCAATATTTTCTCTCATTTCCATATTTTCTCTTCTTAAATCTTTAACAAGATCCTCGTTAAGAAAATTCTCATGAAATATATTCACATATTTCTCTTTATATTTATATAGACTTTTCTCTAATTCAGAAATCTTTTCTTTCAACTCCTTGTTCTACTTCTCAAAGAATGATGCCATTAGAATTCAAAAATTGATCAAAGAATCTATGCAGTTGTGACAACTGTCAAATTTAAGCTTCCAGGTTAGCTTTTATTAAGTTTATATTAGTGTTATTGAAGATAATTTATAAGATTAGGAGTTA
>NW_020202121.1:0-1847 GCF_001531365.2 Cynara cardunculus var. scolymus
TACGATGAAGATATGAAGATAAGGTTGATTCATCATCCCATGAAAGACAGCTGGAGATGACAAGTCGACAGCTGGAGATGACAAGTCGACAACTAGATTTCAAGTTTATCTTAAAATTATAGCTTATCCATAGTTTAGATAAACATTATCTGTTAATAGAAGATTAGCTAAATAGTCTCACTAGATAGTTATATTCTGATTAGCTTACTAGTATAAATAGGTGATTAGGCCTATTGTATTAAATGTTGCTTTTACGTTTTTCTTATTAATGAAGTGAAACATTTGACACTCAAGATTGTTCTTTAATGTTCATAATTTATTCTTGAATGTTCATCACTTTGTTCATTAAAACACTATAATTTGGTTATTTTTAACTCGATTATTAGTGTTATTGAGAGATCTGGGATCCACAATTGGTATCAGAGCCAATTGATTGTTTTCCTGATCAAACGATCATCCAAAATCTCCCAATTTTTTTTCTCTCTCTCACCAAAACGTAAAATCTCTCTTCTAAAAATTCTCAATGGCCAACTGGAATTCTGCGTATAGTGTTGGCTCCCTCACCAAGCCTCCAACTCTTCAACGAGAAGAATACCCACAATGGAAGATAAGAATGGTGAATTTCTTGGAAGGAATGGACAGGAACCTCTTGCGATCTATAATGGAGGGTCCTTACGTTCCACAAACTCCTGTCCCAAGAGTCCCAGGAACAAACACCACAGCTGAAATTCCTGCCTACTACATGCCCAAAGATGAGAAGAATTAGGATGAAGACGACATAGACCGGGTAGAGACTAACAAGAAGGGCAAACGACTGATAATCATGGCCATACCCAATGAAGTCTTCCAATCCCTCGATGCATGTTCCATAGTCAATGAACTACGGGATGAACTAGCAAGCCAACTGGAAGGAGGGGCAAAAATGAAGAAAAATCGTAGAGCACAATGTCTCAACGAATACACAAACTTCAAGGCCCTTCCTGATGAACCGATTCAGAAGACATACGATCGTTTCAAGACATTGATTAATCAATGTCGTCTAAACGATATCTCAAGAACTAAGGAAGAAAACAATGTTTTATTCCTAAAAAGTCTTGGCCATATATGGACTCAGCTGTCTATGTACCTTCAAGCAAATTAGGACCTAGACGGCTTGTCACTTCATGATCTGTATGGAACGCTTGCTGCACAAGAGAATGACATTATGAAGAAAAAGGTATCCATCAGTGGACCTCTCGCTCTTGCTGCCGATGAAAAAAAAATATCAAGGACCCCTACCAGAGAACATAAGAAGAAATGAAAGAAAGCACTGGTGGTAGAATCAAAATCTGAAAACGAAACTTCTGAATCAGATGATAAAATTAAAGCCTTTGCCAAATCTCTGTCCATGATTACAAAGCAGTTCCAGAAGAAGTTCATCAAGAAACCCTATGAATGAAAAGAATTCAAGAGGGAAAGGTACCAGTCATCCTATGAAAGGAAGCCATCTAAATTTCGTCGGAGGGAAGATAGAAGAGATGGTAGACAAGAGAGAGAAGAAAGAAGAGAAGACAGAAGAGACGAGAGGAAAGAGGACAAGGATGGAAGGAAAACTGACCTCTGCTGCTTCAGGTGCGGAAAACTCGGTCATTTTTCCAAAGAATGCAGAGGACGATTGGTAAAGGTTGCTGACTATTACAAGAACAAATACAAGTAAAATCCTAGAGAACGAAACCTGATGGCCGAGAAAGAAAACTAGGTGTCGGATTCTTCATCAGATGATGAAGACAAAGCACTCATCTGTCTGATGGCCACATCCAATGCAGAATCTGCCTCCAACTCTGATGATCAGGTATGTGAGTCTACTT
>NW_020202121.1:2232-4244 GCF_001531365.2 Cynara cardunculus var. scolymus
CCCAAGACGTTTATGAAAAATTAAATGGTCAAACGAACACTCAAGGGATTGGATTCAATGAATTGGACTCTTTCATCGAATCAAAGAAATCCACCTTTGAATCCACTTTCAAAACTGGGATGCATTCAAAAACCCGACTTTATCCCAAAACCAAAAGCAAATTTTAAAAGAGTTAAAGTCGATGGAAAAACTATTGTTTTGAGAATGTGGTATACGAGAACAGTACAAGTAAGAATTCTGATGGAAGAAATGACGCCTCTAAATCAGAGACCGATGGAAACCTTATGGTCAAACCAGAGTCTTTGATTGTCAATTCCACCTCATCAGCAAGTACTGTTGATGAAAAAGAGAATCCTARTGAGGAAACATCAGCTGATGAATCGATGAACCATCCAAGTAAAATTGAAAGTTCATCAAAGTCAAAATCGATGAAACCTCAAGCAGATGACTCTGAAGCATCAACCTCTGAACCCACATCTTCCACTTCAATCCATGCTAATTTTGATTTCGAGAAATCAGTAAGAGACTTTCTAGATTCTGAATCTGAAGAAGAGATCATTTGTGAATCCCCAAAGATCATTGAGAATAAGAAGCTTCAAAACTTAAAACCTTCAATGAAATCTGGTATTACTTCATCGATGAAATCTTCAGACAAAGGACAGGAAAAACTGAAAGATAGCAAATCTGCCAAAGATAACTCACAAGGCCCTAGTACATCCTTCAAGTTCATCAAGTTTACTCGTGAGCAGAAACAGAAGTGGCCTGCCTCTGAGAAAACTAACGACCACTTTTCATCTCATTCAGCTGAAGAAAAGCGGACCTTCCTCAGGAGAAAAGAAGTAAAGCCAAAGACCTCTTCAAATAAAAAATCTAAATTAGATGGGAAGTTTGTAAAAACAAACTTATGCTAGGACAAGATTTACACCTCCTGCATTTACCTCTTTGTTTCCATCGAATAAAAAGAACGTTAGACATACACATCCAAAGCATCCTCATTGTCAATGTTTAACTCTTTTACAAAACCTGAGGAATCATGTGTCGACACATCACTGTCTCTTCTCCCAACATATTTATCGATACAAAGTTAGAACCAATGAAAACGTGAAAAAGCCCAAACCCAAGGGCAAGGGAAATGCAAATAAACCCAAGCCTGCAAAGGCTAAGGGCGATGAAAAGAGTGTCATATCTCTACTAACAAACGAGGACCCATTATGAAATGGGTACCTAAATCCCCTTAATTTGTCTTGCAGGACCAACATGTGCAACCATGGTACATGGACTCAGGTTCTAACCGAAGAAAAAGTCGAACTAGCTAAGGAAAAGACTCGCATCAAGACTCTAAAGAAATCAAAGGAAGATAAACTTATGGAACTAAACAAACGAATAACTATGGACTTAGAAAAGAAAATTAAGGCCTTAAAAGAATCCGAGGCGGAGAGACTAAACTCAGTTGCTCTTAAAGATTTATTTCAAAAAGAACGGGAAATTCTTCACAAGAATCTTCAAACCAATGAACTTCTGATGAAGAAGTACAAAGATGCCAAATACGTTTATGAAAAATTAAATGGTCAAACGGACACTCAAGGGATTGGATTCMATGAATTGGACTCCTTCATCGAATCAAAGAAATCCACCCTTGAATCCACTTTCAAACTTGGATGCATTCAAAAACCCGACTATCTCAAAACCAAAAGCAAATTTTAAAAGAGTTAAAGTCGATGGAAAAACTGTTGTTTTGAGAATGTGGTATACGAGAACAGTACAAGTAAGAATTATGATGGAAGAAATGACACCTCTAAATCAGAGACTGATGGAAACCCTATGGTCAAACCAGAATCTCTGATTGTCAATTCCACCTCATCAGCAAGTACCATTGATGAAAATGAGAATCCTAATGAGGAAACATCAGCTGATGAATCGATGAACCATCCAAGTAAAACTGAAAGTTCATTAAAGTCAAAATCGATGAAACCTCAAGAAGATCACTCTGAAGCATCAACCTCTGAACCCAC
>NW_020202121.1:4338-6047 GCF_001531365.2 Cynara cardunculus var. scolymus
AAGATAACTCACAAGGCCCTAGTACATCCTTCAAGTTCATCAAGTTTACTCGTGAGCAAAAACAGAAGTGGTCTGCCTCTGAGAAAACTAACCACCACTTTTCCTCTCATTCAGCTGAAGAAAAGCAGACCTTCCTCAAGAGAAAGAATTAAAGCCAAAGACCTCTTCAAATAAAAAATCTGAACTAGATAGGAAGTTTGTAAAAACAACCGATGCTCGGACAGGATTTACACCTCCTGCATTTACTTCTTTGTTTCCATCAAATAAAAAGAACGTTAGACATACAAATCCAAAGCATCMTCAYTGTCAATGTTTAACTCTTTTACAAAACCTGAGGAATCACATGTTGACACATCACTGTCCCTTCTCCCAACACGTTTATCGATATAAAGTTAGAACCAATGAAAACGTGAAAAAGCCCAAACCCAAGGGCAAGGGGAATGCAAATAAACCCAAGCTTGCAAAGGCTAAGGGCGATGAAAGAGTGTGATATCCCCTACTAACAAACGAGGACCCATTATGAAATGGGTACCAAAATCCACTTAGTTTGTCTTGCAGGACCAGCATGTGCAACCATGGTACATGGGCTCAGGTTGCTCCAGGCACATGACTGGTGACAAAAGTCAGCTGTCCTCCTTCATCGAAAAATCTGGAGGCTCTGTGACTTTTAGAGACAATATCAAGGGTACTATCAAGGGATATGGCATTTTCATCCAAGGCAACATCTCCAATAGCAAAGTGGCTTATGTCGAACGATTGAAGCATAAGCCAGTTCTACGACAAGGGTCTTGAAGTCAGGTTTCGCAAAGGTTTATGTATCATAGAAACGAATCTCGGTCACACAATCATCAAGGCAAAGAGAGAAGGAAATCTCTATCTTAGATTTTGAGTCCTCCATGGGACAAGACACCCTTTGTCTTGTGTCTCATAARAGCAATGAAAATTGGCTATGGCATCAAAAATTCTCACATCTCAACTTTGATGCACTACGAAAACTAGCCACACAGAAGTTGGTAAAGGAAATTATGGATCTCAAATTCGAAAAAGATCATCTTTGCTCAGCTTGTGAGATGGGAAAGCTAAAACGGGCCTCACATAAAACCAAGTTAGAAACCTCCGGCACCAAGCCCTTGGACATGGTACATATAGACCTCTGTGGGCCTGTATCAACTCAAAGTCTCTCTGGAAAGAAGTATATGTTAGTACTGGTCGATGAATACTCTAGATACACCTGGGTTGAATTTGTAAAGAAGAAATCAGATGTTCCAGACCTACTCATTGGAGTGATGAAAAGGCTCCAAGTCCTTTTACAACAAAAACTAATAAAGGTTAGAAACGACAATGGAACTGAATTCAAAAATGCCAGAATCGATGAATACCTCTTCAGTGAAGGCATTACACAAAACTTCTCATCAGTAAGAACTCCACAACAAAATGGAATGGTAGAGCGAAGGAACAGAACCTTAGTGGAAGCAGCAAGGACCATGCTTGCTTCATCGGAGTTACCCATCACATTCTGGGCTGAAGCTATTTCCACTACATGCTTCACCCAAAATCGATCAATCATCAACAAGACACACCAGAAGACACCTTATGAGCTCATCAACCAAAAAAGAGCAAATGTTAAATATTTTCATGTCTTTGGGTGCAAATGCTTTGTACTCAACGATAGAGAATATCTTGGCAAGTTCGACAAGAAAGCTGATGAA
>NW_020202121.1:10492-25245 GCF_001531365.2 Cynara cardunculus var. scolymus
ACCAAACCTGCAACTATGTCTTCAAGCTCTTCCGCCTCCGTTCAATCTGTGAATAACTCAAGCCACAACGAAGTAAATCAATCACAGGCACTCACTTCTCATGCCCTATCGTTTTTCCAAAATCGATATGAGAGAGTGGTACTTGTGAAGAAACCAAATAACTACTTTTTCGCTCACTCACCATCTGAATTCCCTGAATTCACATATCCTCTCATAGAAATCCTTCGCAACCATCCATTATACTATGCTCTCTCAACAACTAAATCTACCCTAGAAACATATATTACCCAATTTTTACTCAGTTCTTATATTACTACCCTAGACAATTCTGGTTTAAGCATAATAGGTTATGCTTCACACCCTACTGTTAAATCGCTTCTTCCAATGGAACTGAATGTCACCACCCTGCGCACAGCCCTACACTTACCTTCCTTGGAAAATCTGGATTTGGATACCTTCGCTCCATCACCTACAGATGCCAAACTGATTGAATTCCTTGAATTTCATTCCTACACAGTTAAGACAAAAATCATTAAAAAGACTGAATTCAAAAGGAAAGGCCTTCCACTAATTTGGAATACTCTATTTTCGATAGTTAATTGCTGTCTAACAGGGAAGGTCGGCAACCATGACCAAGCCTCACATGCCATGCTTTCCATTGTATATGGAATCTACTTCAATCTGCCCCTTGATTACGCGCGACTTATCTTCGATGACATGGTGGGCTTAATCAAAAAGAAGTGTGCTACTCAAAGGGGTGAGAAATCAAAAGTGAAGGCACAAAAGAAAGCCAAAGAGGACCTCAATCATCCAAATCTAATCCTATAGAGGTTCTTTGGTTTGGTCTTTGGCGATATGATAGCAGAGAAGCTGCCTTCTACAGAGCCAAATGCGCGGCTGTATCCAATGAAGGAGTTCCATCCCACAGAGCATGAGCTAGGGTACAGAAGCCCAAGGCCTCTATCAAAAGCCATGCTCAAATACCTTAGCAGAGGAGATAGGAAAGCATACAAAGATGGATACATGAGGCCAGAGCCGGTCCCTGAAACCCCTCCACGCATAGGTATCCCCTTAGGAGAGAGAGTGCAAAAAATGAGGGTTGATGGAAGAAGGGAGGAGCCAGTAGAGGCTAGGGAGTTGAGTGAGGACAGACCAAAAGTAGTAAGTCCCCCACAAAAACAAAAGAAGACAAAGAAGACTCAGAAGAATGTCGACTCTTCTGAGAAAAAGAAAGGGAAGAAGAGACCCGCAGAAGAAGAGGGTCTAAGTAGTCCTCTGCAAAAAGCCGAAAAAGAAGAAATCGAAGAAGGCCCAACCCGTAGAGGTTGAGGTCACAGAGGCCGCAATCCAAGAAAACCTAGCAGAGGCTGCTCCTAAGAGCAGAAGGTTGCGCAAAATTGTTCAAGAAGAGTCCCCAACAGAGCAAATACATGATGTAATCTTCCACATCCAACAGGAGTTTAAAGCGCCCACAGAAGTAGCGGATTTGGGGACAGTAGTCATTCTAGACGACGAAGAAGAAGAATTGGAGTTAGATGAGGGCAAAAAAGATGGCGAAGGCACACACCCAAGCCCCCTCCTAGTGCAACCCACATTTTAGGGACCCTGTTCTAGAGGGAACCCCTATTGAAAAAAGCGTGCACACGCTAAGCCCTAAACCAACATTCCTCGCAGAGGACATTCTTTCGTCCTCTGTTGAATGCACAGTCCGGGAACCACAATCTACTCCAACGTCCTCTCAAAAGGATGGTGGTTTTAAAATAAGAGTCCATTCCCCCAAGGACTCGTCACAACCCAGAGAGGCATCCGTGGCCCCTCCACACTTGAGTGAACAACCAAGTTATGCTTCAGAGGCATATGAGAGATTCACAGAGACTGCGGGTCTAGAACGCCCAAAGTCTCCACTCGATCCCTCTGCCGAGTTAGGCTCTGAACCTACTAGGCACGATATCGACAAAACACTGGTAGGCTCTCCATTTGGAGATGTTCGAGGATCCGTTGGAAGTCCCCGAGCTGACATCGACAAACCAGTCACTGAGGGTGCCTCACACTCTGAGGCTACTAGGCCACCATGTGTTGGTGATCTAGGTTCCCCGAGTACTTATGTGACGAAGGAGGAGTTACAAACCTTCGCCACAGAGGTATTCAAGAGGATGGATGAGTTGAAAAGCTTGTTCTCCTCCCAACCGGTGACAGAGGCTCTTGCACCTCTCACAGAGGTTCTGAAGGAGTTGACTTCCACAACTTCTGAGCTCAAGGAGACCGTATCAGCCCTTCAGAGCTCTGTCTTCAACAAAGACGACCTCACAGAAGCTTTCAGCGCCTTGTCTCTCAACCCTTCTTCAATCGAAAAGCTCAAGACAGAATTAAAAGAGGTTGCCGCCCAATTTGCAACAGACTTCATTTCCGCCGGCCACACCAATTATTCTGCCTTCAAGGATGAGATCAAAGGGATGTTCTCTTCTGCGGTCACCTATGGCATTGATTCTAAATCCTCCAGGGCTAAGATTAACCATCTAGCCACTCACAGAGAGCTAGACGCAATGGTTGAAGCCCTTGGAGAGACCATGCAGAAATACACCGACCAACTTCTCAAGGAAGCCCGATCAAGCAATGAATCTATAAGAGACTGCACGAAGCAACTCGTCAAAGAAGGTGACAACTTTAGAAATGAGATCTATTGCTGCGTCTCTAAAATGAAATGGGACACAGAGATGGACATCAATAATGCATCTGTGAATGCTGAGTTCGTCATAGAAAAGATGGAGAAGGCGGCTTCCAAAGTTCTTAGGCAATTGAAGAAGGCTCCCCTTACTACTTGCAAGACAGAGGCCACTAAAATTCATGACGATCAAGGAGGCGATGACCATGATCATCATGAGGGGGAGAAGAAGACAGAGGAACCAAAGAAGACAACCTCTGTCAAACCACTAAAAATAGTGGACTCTACTGCTGCCCAATTCTATAAAGACAACTCTCTAGAGCCTAAGGGGAAAGGTAAGAGTAAAGTAGTAGAGGAGTCGCCACAGAAGGGGTCAAGCTCTGAATCGCCAGAGGAGATCAATGAAGAAGAGTATGATTACCCGGATCTTGTTCGAGCTCTAAAGGCGTATTTGGCAGAGGCACAGGCGAGAAAGGGCAGAGCCCCCATCCCCAGAGTTGGAGAAGGCTCTTCTTCCAAACTCACGAAGATACCAGAAGAAACGTCCACGGGTACGTTTGACGCTCTGGTAGGAACTGTCAAGCCTATCCTACCAGAGGGGTCTACCCAGAGGCCTATACTAGAAGAAGAATCTAGAATGCCAAAAACTGCCACGGTGGGGAGGGTATCTTAAATCCTTGAATCTATGAGCAAGATTCCTACACAGAAGGTGCGTACAGAGCCCGTAACCACTGTTGAGGAGATTCTGCGGTGGCGTTACTCAGCCGTGGACACAGAGCCCACTTATGACCCAGAGGTTACAGGTATGCCCTCTGCCATTGCAAAGTTCCACTTCTCGAAACTCACAAGGCCATCAGAGCATGTGATCACTTCTCTCGAAACCATATCTCCATGCACTATGCTAAAGAAGACCGTGCTATATACTCAGTATGTGGTAAAAAGGGATGACGTCAACCTATATACTTTCACAGATGCTAACCTCCACAACCTCTGTGTATTTGACCTAATATTCCTACACAAGATCTGGAAGAAATACATGGAGAGGAGGTCAACATATTCGATTTCTCTCAGAAGGGTGATTGAGGTAATGCGCGCTCAACTCAACTTCTACAGCCAAAAAGATTTCGACATCGCTATGAGGTTGGCCCAGCCAGAGCTAAAAATTTCTCCTCCAAAGAACAGACCAAGTTGGCTGCTTAGATTTCATCACAACACCATTGTCCACAATCCCATCTTTGGGTTTGTGTTCCTGGACAAGAATGAGATTCTAAGGTTCTTCGATCCCAAAGAGATGCACAAATATTCAACAGAGTCTCTTGAGTGGGTGTTCAACTTAGTGGTGACAGACGTGCAGAGAGGGCATATAAAGGCGGATGAAGTGACCAACCTTCTGCAAACGATCAAAGTTCAAGTCTCCTTCAGAGAATGGATATTCAAAGTCTACAAAATCATCAAGTCTGATATGTAATTTGCCGTAGATGACTATCCAGACTCTGCTGTGGATTAATCTCTTGTAATAGTATAGGCCTGCTCAAAATTTTCAATTCGTTCATTTATGTAATTCTTTTTCAGAGGATGAGTTTAATCACCTCTTGTATTTTTTCCATGAGTCACTTCTTGTACTCATTTGTCCAAATTTACTTTTTCATACTTAGGGGGAGATTGTTAGCTTCATTATTCATCTATTGTAAAAGTATAGAAAAAGTATTCTGCAAGTCTTGACAGAATGATATCTTCCACAGAAAACAACAGAGGACAAACGATAGAAGCCTAATATTCGAGCAAGTAAAGTGTGACAGAACCTCTGATGTCGCTCACAGAGGTTCTGGAAAATAGTCCTCTGTCAATAAGAACATGCAAGTCAATTACAGCAGAGCCTCTGAGATGGCTCACAGAGGGTCTGCGGATTTCGTCTTCTGTGAAAATCCTCTTCCAACTGTTTTTCAAAGGTTGTTAGTTGCACGTGCTTCTCACGTGACTAGGACTTAATCGACTTTATTTGAATGGCTTAGATGATTTCATGCGTCAAGATCTTGTCAGTAAGGTCGTTAGGAACTAGTATAAATAGCGGCTAAGGCCTTTGTAATCAGTGTGCTTCCGAATTGTAATCGTCTAATTAGATCAATATCAAAGCTGAATTTAAGGTCCAACATTCACCATCAACTTCTTCGGTGTCTTCAGATCACGATCAAGAACCAGAGTCTAACTCTGGAGATGATATCCTTGAGGGGGAGCAAGCAGTTCCATCAGGCGATGAAGAGTTGCATCATGTTGCTTCAGAACCCCAATCAAACTCCAAGTGAACAAAAGATCACCCACACCACCAAATCATTGGTGATCCAACCTCTGGTGTCATGACGAGATCTGCCACTGCAAATGAATGTCTCTTCGCCAACTTTCTGAGCATGATAGAACCAAAGAAGATTTCAGAAGCCCTACAAGGCCCAAACTGGATAGACGCGATGCAAGAAGAATTACTCCAATTTTAACGAAACAAGGTATGGCCCCTTATGCCTCTACCCAAAGGGAAGACGGACATAGGAACCAAATGGGTCTTCCGAAACAAGAAGGACGAAGATGGCATCGTAAAAAGGAACAAAGTCAGGCTTGTTGCCAAAGGCTACCGCCAGGAAGAAGGGATTGATTATGATGAGACATTTGCTCCCGTTTCAAGACTTGAAGCCATCAGAATGTTCCTAGCCTACGCAGCTCACAAAGGATTTAAGGTCTATCTGATGGATGTCAAGTCTGCCTTCCTCAACGGCAAACTTCAAGAAGAAGTGTACGTGCAGCAGCCTCCTGGGTGATATCTTACTTGTTCAAATATATGTGGACAACATCATATTTGGTTCTACAAATGCAAAACATTGCAAAAAATTCTCAGATTTGATGAAAAGAAAATTTGAGATGAGTATGATGGGAGAACTAAGTTTCTTCCTTGGTCTTCGAATAAAACAAACTTCAGAAGGAATTTTCATCAATCAGTCTAAATATGCGACTGACCTTTTGAAGAAATACTCTCTCTCAAATTCATCATCGATGAGAACACCTATGGCTACAGGCGCTAAGTTATTTGTTGATCCATCAGGCAAACCTGTGGATGTAACAACCTACGGAGGCATGACTAGATCACTCCTATATCTAACTGCTAGTAGACAAAACATTATGTTTGCCACATGTCTTTGTGCAAGATATCAATCAAATCCTAAATAATCGCATCTCTCTGCAGTCAAGAGGATCTTTAGATACCTCAAGGGAACTCCTTCATTGGGTCTCTGGTATCCAAAGGACTCTGGCTTCGATCTAATAGCCTATACAGATGCAGATCATGCAGGTTGCAAACTTGATAGAAAGAGCACGTCTGGAAGATGTCAACTCTTGGGGGACAAACTGGTAAGCTGGACTTCCAGAAAACAAAATTGTGTCTCAACATCCACAGCAGAAGCAGAGTATGCTGCTGCTAGTAGTTGTTGTTCACAAGTTCTCTGTATGAAGACTCAGCTTAAGCACTATGGATTCCATTATGACAAAATCCCCATCCTCTGTGACTCCAAGACTGCCATATCAATCTCTGCAAGCCCAATGCATCATTCCAAGACCAAGCACATCAATGTAAGGTACCATTTTCTGAAAGACAATGTTGAAAAACGAAATATAGAAATGTATTTAGTTTCCACTGAGATTCAACTTGCTGACATTTTCACAAAAAGCTCTTGATGAGGAAAGATTTTTATTCCTAGTCACCAAGATGGGTATGCTGAATCTCACCACTTAAAGGCAATAAATATTTAAATAAGAGATTATCAATATCTCATGGTTATGCCTACAAGTGATACAAAGAAGTTAGCCATAATCAATAAAGTACTTCAAACCAGCATCTCTGGTTCTAAAGACCAGGGCCTTTGGCCACGAAGAAATCTTTTGATATGGCACAAATATTTTCATCACCTTTGGAACCAGAAACCTTTGGTCCAAATCAAATACTTGGTATTTTTCATCAAGTATTCCCCTCCCAACAAGAGCCTCTGGTTTTATAGACCAGAGCCTCTGAACTCCAATTCTTTGAGACCAGATCCTCTTTGGTCTCAATCTTGGACTTGGGCATTCATGCATTTAACCACATCAGTTTCCATCACCCTTTGCAACCAGAGACCTCTGGTCCAAAGCAATTACTTAGTTTTCCCTCACTAAGTAATACCTTCACAACCAGAGCCTCTGGTTCTAAAGACCAGAGCCTCTAGTTTCCAAGTTCTTTGCAACTAGCGATATCTGGCTCCCATCTAAGACTTGGCATGCACCTCACCCTTCTTTCATCAAACCCTAGGATCACTAAGCCAACCAGAGCCTCTAGTTCTAATGACTAGAGCCTCTGGATACATACTCTTTGCGACCAGAGCCTCTCAGGACCCAAAGAGTTCCCCTCCCCCTCTCACTTCACATGGACTTAACCATATTTTCATACTTCATTTCATCGCCTTTGGAACCAGAGCCTATGGTTCTAAGGACCAGAGCCTCTGGATTCAATGCCTTTGGAACCAGAGCCCCTCTAGTCTCAAAGGCTCAACCATTATACTCTTTCACATACACTTAACCATTTTCTCATACACCTTTTCCTTGCCTTTACAACCAGAGCCCCTGGATTCATTATCTTTGGAACCAGAGCCCTATGGTCTCAAAGACCCATTTATATGCATCTCCACTTGTACACTTAGCCACATTTCATACCTTTATTTCATCATGCTTCACAACCAGACCCTTTGGTCACCACAATCATCATTGTTATTGGTTTGAGGAGGAGTTTTTGAAAAACTAAAAACCAATCTTCATGCATCATTTGAGTGGGAGCTACTCTTTCATCTTGAAACTTCATTTTACTTATGCATTTTCCATACCAGAGCCTCTGGTTCTACTATCCAGAGCCTCTGGACACATAAATGCTAAATATATAATGAATACACAATGTGCATTTAACCAGAGCCTCTCTAGTTCTACATAATGGATTGCCCTTGCTAATTCAGAAGCTCTAGTTTGTCATCCAAGACTTCTAAACCAGGCAATTCAACATTTCATTGATGAAATCCTTCATCTATGTTCAACCAGAGCACCTTTGGTTCCCCATAAAATGAGTTTTGTTAAACCAGAACTCCTTTGGTTACACGACAAAATCATTTTCATCAATAAACCCATCTTAATTGATTTTTTTTAAAATTATATGAACTTGCAGCTTTTCTGCTAAAAACTATACAACATGGGTTTTTAGAAGACCAAAACTTTGTAATTTTTATTAATATTACAATTAGATGGATTTTTTAAATTGTTTTTGGATTGATATATAACGAGATATTATTTGGAATAACTTCTTATTTCAAATAATCCATACGTCATCCTCACACGCGCATGACACCATATACAGCCTGTTCCCCATAAACCCTTTCAAATTTCCCTTCCCTAACCTCGCCTTGACACGTGTCCTCCAACATTAATGGCACGTACAATCAAGACGGCTCACGATCTCCAAATCAAATCGTCTATTACCCAACCGCCTCTACTTTTTCATGATTATTTCAATATAATAATCAAGAAACCGTTTCCCATTCCCCCCACCCCACTCCTCACCTCCTCCCCACCTATAAATACCTTTCTTGTACCTCCATTTCCACTTTACGCTTCCTTAAACATGCAAATAGCATTTGACGAACGAATATACTTGCAACTTCCTAAGCGATGGCCTCCTCCGCCTCCCACAAGTGAAACAACAATGACAGTCGGGTTTAATCCACCGGCGACGATAGCCGCACAATCGTTTTCCTTCCAATGAAGCCCAACAACCACGCCATTGAATTGGGAAACATCCTGTTCGACGACAGGTTTGCCGTCATGATCTTGTTCTTCCAGAACTGCATTCTTCTACCAGCACTGACCCTCGTTGACACCGGCGTACCACTAAAGTACGTCCAACAGTACTGTCAGACTTGTGAATTCCACCCCGACAGCCGTGGAATAATGGCGGACATTGATGCCCCAAACGACATGATTTGCTCGTTCAAAATTTCGCAGGCTAAAGTATCTCGGGTTTTATGCATTCCCACTAGTCGAGAGCTTGGCATTGACGAATATGACGAACCACCCACCACCTCCGACATACTACGCTTCATTAAGATGTTAGGTTACAATCGTGACCTACACAACACCTCCGACTTTAAACGACAATTCCTACCGCCAATATGGAACATGTTCTTCTCAATCTTGAACAGGGCCCTCACATGCAAGCTAGATTCATTGGACCAAGGAAACATAAATATAATGACGATCATGTACGGGCTGTTCTTCAACCTCAACCTTGACTACGCCTTTCTCATATACAATGAGATCCACTCGGCGGTAGTCAAGAAATGCAAGCTCCAGGCCACCGGCAAGCCCTTATCTGCTGTTCTATTTCCTCGTTTCCTATCCCTTTTATAGGGGACGCAATGAGGAAACATGGTGTACCGGCTGAAGAACCACTCACTCCCGTCTTCAAAATACAAGGCCATCGACCCACCCTATCGAAGGAGGGTTACACCATCAACCGGCCACTCTCAAGGGCCATGCTCAATGTCCTTCCAGAGACATTTGAGATCCACCGAACCTATGAACGCTCTCTACTGTCCCAGGAACCAAGGGCAGCTACCCCAGAGCGAATAGAGCAGTCCCCAAAACCAAGCGAGGGAGCATAAGAGGCATCTTCATCGGATGATGAAGATGATGATGATGATGACACACATCGTGCCTCCCCCGGCCCTACTCAAACAATTCCCCCACCCACTTCCCAAAGGGCAACCACCACATCTACCCTTGGCGACCAAAGCCAAAGGGGTATTGACCAAGGACGACCCCGTCCACTGCCTACCTAAGCCAGCCATCCAGAGGCCATTCTTTGGGCCTCTTGAGATGAATCAGTTAAGGAACCCCACATTCCACCACCCCTCTCCCAACAGAGAGGTGATGTAGAAATAAGAGTCCCTTTGCCTCAAGGCTAGACACAACCTATCACAGACACAGAAGCATGTGTTGCTTCTGACATTGATACACCCCAAGATCGTTCAGAGCGATCTCCCTTTCCTACATACCGTTTCGATATTTGATCTACCGAAGGGGACACACATTTTCTTCATTGACTCGGTCTCTGAAGCCGAGGAAGAGGAAGCCGATGCAGCAACATCACGAGATAGCTCCTCACTTGAGGGCTATCAAGGACATGATGGAAGTCCTTCACGGCCTACATTTTCATAAGGCAATGAAGGCACCTCTGGAGCAGAAGCTCAACCTGCAGCATCTGTTGCTGCAGGGGTTACCCCCATAGCTGACCTGGTCACAAAGGCCGAGTTCCAGGCCTTTGTTGACTCAATTCAGCGGTCCTTGGAAGACCTTAAACTCATCATCCAAGGGATTATTGACAACCCACCATCAACCGATAACACCACCCTTCAACAATCCCTTGCCATCCTTCAACGACACCTCTCCCATCTTGAAACCCAAACCCAAGACAATACAACACGTCTCCAAATCTCCAACAACCCAACACCATAACACTGCCTCCTCCCTTGCCACCCAAAGAAACCAAATCCTCATTCACTCCATCGCCACCCTCACGGCCCAGGCAACTGAGGCCGATGAAAACCTTACCTACATAACCACCCAGCAAAACACCATCCTCTAAAACCTTACAACCCTACCAACCACCATCATCTCCCAAATTCCTCAACAAGCCCCATATCAAACCACTTCATCAATCGGTGAAACCCTTGCCTCTCTTACCCACCAAATGGCCACCATACAAACCATCCTAACCCAACTCCCCGCCACAATACTAGCTCACATCCCCCAGCCTACTCCACCCCACCTTCCTTTGCAGGCCCATCCTTTGATGCAACCTTCTCCTTCTTCACTGTAGAGGAGAGAAATCTCATCGCCAACCTTCCCATTCCTCGATCTACATCCACCACCACCTTCGTGCCACCACAAGCTTCATCATCAAGCACGAAGTTCGCTACCAAAGCCGATCTCAAGGCTCTGTCCAAGGCACTCATCTCATCATTCAATGAGATTAATGCCAAGTTCGCTGCAAAGTCGGTGAAGCCAACCAATGCGTTGAGGAGGAGTCTACTAATACAGCAAGATCAAACAGACTTTCTTCTTCACATGATGGAACAACGGTGCAACAAGGATCAGGTGCGCACCTTAGCCAATCACATCCAGCTATGGAAGAAGAACAGGACAAAGGCCTCCTACTCATTAAGCCGCCCCCTCAAGAGAAGAAGGCATGAGGATCCAGACCCCGATAACCAAGGTCTCGGCGAGGGGGAAAATCAGGCCACCACAGCCTAACATACGAAGTTTGCTGCACCATCACCACTACCCCAAACATAACAACAATCCCCATCAACCCAAGCAAGGGAACCAGAGGCTCAGCCCTCTACAGATGTACAAAATATACATGTTCCCCTTGCAACCATCCAAGAACCCATCGTTTTGAGTTCATCAACCGATGAAAACCCATCCACCCCACCAACAGAAACCAACCCACCTTTTACTCTAAACCTACCATTAGCCCCAACACCAACCCCTCACCAAACACAACCTTTCATGAACCTACCCCATGAACCCGAACAAACACACATCCAACCTTCACCTCAACATCCTCAACCCCAGACACAACCCGATGAACCTTCACCACCCCAAAAAGAGCCAACCCAAGAAACCATCCCATTGCCAACCAAAACACAACCCATTACCCAATCACAACCCCCAACCGATACACAACCCATCACCCAAACTCAAACCCCAATCGAACCAACCATGGTGCGGACATTCCCTCTTCGTCAAGGCAACTTCCGCAAGGCCTAGTCGATGAAATAATCCAGAACATGGAGTCGCTGAGGAGACGTCCAGAGCTGCCACCCAGGGAAACCATAATGATGGAAAATATCCATCAATACTTGTATCAAGATCACAATGGAGGTTTGACTCTCAATCCTCCGGTTCTATCGCCAGAATCCATGGACATCCTACACCATAGGTTTATTAGACAGACCACCCAAGCACCACAGGCTGTCTTCTCAAACGATGGGATTAGGAGGGAAATGGACCTAAAAGTGAGGACCTTCGCCAACAGAGCCATAAGATACATTGAGTACACAGTGGAAAGAACACATGGTCAAATCAGTGTGTTCAATGACAATGACTTGATCAACCTCAATCCCTACAACTTGATCAAAATTTATGCATACACGGCTCAACGACAGGATCATGGCATCAAATTTGGGATGCCAAATAGAGCAGTTGTGAAGACAATGCAGACCTTGGTGAAGCATCGAGCCAAGAGTGATTTTCAAATTGCTCTTCACTTAGGCATAGAAAGACTCTCCTACGCTACACCAAATGAAGACTTCCCTGGCCTGCAGGAGAAGAGATCTGCCTCAGTCTTAACTCAACCCGAGCTTGGACTTGTCTACAAGAATGAGTTTGGGGTAAAGAAATTCTTCAGACTAATTGACGCATTCAAGTGTTCAACTAATACACTTGAATGGTTTCAGAAAGTCATCAGAGAAAGACTTCGTAGAAATCATGTGCCAAAAGAAGATGAGAATCAACTCATTCATGAGATATCAACAGTCATCAGCTATCGAAGACTGCTTCTGTGCTTCTGGGATATATCTCAAGGTAGATCATGATGAGTTGTAAATTTTTGCCTAAATAAGATGTCCTTTGCTTCCAGTACTGTAAAAGAATTCATCATCCAATGAAAATTTGGAATTTGATGCTTTTCTTTAGCTTTATTATTCAACTCTTGTAAAAGTATAGAAAAAGTATTTTGCAAGTCTTGACAGAAGCATATCTTCCACAGAAGACAACAAAGGACTAACGACAGAAGCCTGATATTCGAGCAAGTAAAGTGTGATAGAACCCCAGATGTCTCTCACAGAGGTTCTAGAAAATGGTCCTCTGTCAATAAGAACAAGCAAGTCAATTACTGCAGAGCCTTTGAGATGGCTCACAGAGGGTCTGCGGATTTCGTCTTCTGTGAAGATCCTCTTCCAACTGTTTTTCAAGGTTGTTAGTKGCATGTGCTTCTCACGTGACTAGGACTTAATCGACTTTATTTGGACGGTTTAGATGATTTCACGTGTCAAGATCGTGTCAGTAAGGTCGTTAGGGACTAGTATAAATAACGGCTAAGGCCTTTGTATTCAGTGTGCTTCCGTATTGTAATCGTCAATTTTCAATTGAATGAATTGAAAAACCTTTGAAGCTATTCTCCTGTGTTCATCTTCTTCATCATCTTAACTGTGTATTCTTTGTTTAATTACTCTGTTCTGTTCTTATAATTGTTTCCGCTGCACTTTAATCGTCTTAGAGTTCATTTAGAGTAACAGATCAATATCAAAGTTGAATTTACWGGTCCAACAATTGGTATCAGAGTAGGAATTGAATTCTTATTCGATTAATTTTGTTTTTGGTATTAATCTGCATTTTCTAGAACACCAGTTCTCTTTGATTACCCTGTTTCATTCTATTAAATCAGTATCATCTTGTTGTTATCTTTCTTCTTCTAATTTCAATGGCAAACTTGGCTAATACCTTGTTCATGAGCATTGGATCTCAACCAAAACCTCCCACGCTTATCCGTGAGGAGTATCCGCAATGGAAGGTGCGAATGATCAACTTTTTAGAGGGAATTCACCCTAGAATATGTGAATTTCTCTACAATCCTCCTTATGTGCCAATGAATTTAATTCCAAGAGTTCCAACTACTGGCACAACCACTGAAGTTCCTAAGCATTACGAGCCAAGACCTATTGTTAACTGGAGTGATGAAAACAAGATATTGGTTGATTTGGGTAGCAAATGCAAAACGTTGTTAATCATGGTAATACCTCACGAGATCTTCAAATGTATTGATCACTGCCAACTGTCCATGGATATTTGGGCAGAATTGGAAAAACATATTGAAGGAGGTAAGAAAACTCTAAAGAACGATCGAGCCATTTGCATTGACGAATACCACAGCTTCAAGGTTAAAGAGGGTGAATCCCAATCGGACACATACTCCAGATTAAACACCTTAATTAGCAATTGCAAAAGGTATGGTGTAATGAGAACGACAGAGGACAACAACTCTCTGTTCTTAAAGAGCCTTGGAATCGAATGGATGCACCTAACCATGTCTATGAAGGCCACCTTGGATTTGGAAGTATGGACTTTGGCTGACTTATTTGGTTCTCTTAAAAGTCAAGAGCCTCAAGTACTTCAAATGAAGAAGAACTATGGTGGTCCGCTTGCTCTGGTTGCAAAGGATGGCAACTCTGGAAAGGGGAGGGAAACAAAGAAGGAAGAGAAGGAGAAGAAGAAGAAAAGATCCTGATAGCAGAGAGTGAGGAGAGTTATGATGAAGAAGTCACGATGAAAGAGATGATGAAAACTCTGGCTTTGATCACAAGAGAATATAGAAAGAGTGGTGAAAAGAAGGAGTWYAAGAGTTTCAACAGAAGAAACTTCACAGAGGGTGGTAGATCGAATGCAAGTGAGAAGGAGCAGAAGCCTTCACAGAAGGTAGAGGAGCAGAAGAAGGAAGAGACGAAGGAATGATGCTTTAGATGTGGCAAGCCAGGCCACTTTGCTGCAGAATGTTCGTCAAAAGGGCCAAAGGCTCCACAGAGGGGTCCAAGAGATGCAGCCTTCTACAAAAAGAAGCCTGACTACTATCAACAGAAGTCTCTGCTAGCTCAATCGAGTGAGTTAGTAACTGATGAATCCTCTGATGAAGATGATCAGAAAGGTCTTCTTGCTTGGGAAGACTCGGACACAGAGGATGAGTTCTTATGTGGGATGGCAAAGATCGACTCCGACTCCTCTGAATCAAATGACGAAGAGGTATCTACATCTTACTCTTTTGAATCAATTGATCTTTACACAGAAATCATTGATAATCTTGATTCTTGTCATTTGGAACATTACAAGCTAAAAGAAAAACTTTCTCTTTGTGAAAAAGAAGTCATTCTTCTCACAGAGGAAAGAAATAGATTCTTTAAAATGTTCGAAGAAGCTCAAA
>NW_020202121.1:27194-28832 GCF_001531365.2 Cynara cardunculus var. scolymus
AATCTCTTAAAGAGACTCCAAGTTCTTCAGGTTAGGGTACTCCGAAGTGATAATGGCACAGAGTTTAAGAATTCTGTGATAGAAGAGTACCTGGCCTCTGTTGGAATCACTCATAACTTCTCAGCCCCAAGGACACCACAACAGAATGGAGTTATGGAGAGGAAGACCAGGACGCTAGTTGAAGCTGCCAGAACAATGTTGAATGCCTCTAGGCTACCACTCTTCTTCTACGCAGAGGCTATCTCTACGGGTTGCTACACGCAGAATAGGTCCTTGGTGGTAAAGAGATTTGATAAGACACCCTATCAGCTTCTTTACAACAGAAGACCAAACATCATGTTCTTCCACGTGTTTGGATGTAAATGCTTTGTGCTGAATGATAGAGAGTCTGTAAGAAATTTTGAGCCCAAGAGAGATGATGCAATCTTCATTGGCTATGCATGGGACACTGCTGCGTATAGAGTATACATTCCTAGGACTCAAATCGTGGTTGTTAGCACAAATGTGAAATTCGATGATTCTTTTCAGGTTACAAAAGATAAGTTAACTGAAGAGTTGAAAATTCAAGCTGACAAATCACCAAATGCTACAATCACTTCAGACTTAGAACAACTTTTTCAGAGTGGTATGAAGATGACAAGGAGCCTGAAAGATCCTCTACAGAAGTTGAAAGATAAGATCAAGCTTCAAGAGCTAGTCCCTCCACAACATCTATTATAGAGCGAGCACCTCCCATTTCATCCTCTGTAACACCTTCCCCAGAAGCTTCTCCACCAGAAGCTACCCAAATAGAAAGTCCTCCAGACCTATCCTCAAACCAAGCTCAAGAACATATTCAAGACTCTGCATCTCAACCTCAATCTAAAATTGATCAAGAAACAGTGCCCTCCGTTCAACCACCACATGTTACTAAATGGACCAAAAGTCATCCACAATCTCAAATCATTGGAGAAACTTCTACTGGTGTTAAGACACGAGCAACTACAAATTTATGCTTATTTGCTTGTTTTGTAAGCGAAATTGAACCTAAAACAGTGGCAAAGGCTCTGGCAGATTCCTTCTGGGTTGATGCTATGCAAGATGAGCTCRTTCAGTTTGACAKAAACCAAGTATGGACTCTTGTACCTCTGCCAACTGGAAAGCTTGCAATTGGCACCAAGTGGGTTTTCCGCAATAAGAAGGATGAACAAGGCGGGGTGGTGAGGAACAAGGTCAGATTAGTTGCCAAAGGATATTGCCAGGAAGAGGGCATCGACTATGAAGAAACCTTTACCCCTGTGGCTAAACTAGAAGCAATACGCATCTTTCTAGCGTATGTCGCTCACAGAGGGTTTAAAATGAAATGAATGTGAAGTCAGCCTTCTTGAACGACAAACTCAAAGAAGAAGTTTATGTCAAGCAACCACCAGGGTTTGAAAGTGAGAAGTATCCAAACTACATCTATTTCTTAGACAAAGCTCTGTATGGTCTCAAACATGCTTCCAGAGCATGGTATGAACGCTTGTCCATCTTTCTTACTACCAATGGTTTTCACATAGGTACAGCAGACATTACTTTGTTTTATAAGAAACATAATGATGATATTTTGCTTGTACAAATATATGTTGATGACATAATCTTTGGTTCAACTAACGTTTC
>NW_020202121.1:29490-39803 GCF_001531365.2 Cynara cardunculus var. scolymus
GACATAAGGTACCACTTTTTAAAACATCATGTAGAAGAAGGTAATGTCGAAGTATACTTTGTAAAATCTGAATTCCAATTGGCTGATCTCTTTACAAATGCCCTTCACTTGTTTTCATAGTTAACAGGTTTATCTTGTAGAGACTTGCAAGGTTTGAGGGGGAGTATGTGCTTAAAAAGAATAAAACCTTTTGAAGAAGCAAAATGTTTTTTTTTCATCGCAGAAGTCTTTTCACAGATCCTCTGTGATAGCTCTCAGAGGCTCTTTGAACGGATTCACTGTCGATACTTCTTCTTAAGATTTTAAATGGTTTTTAGTTCGAGGGGGAGTCATGGAAGTTAGCTCATAGGGGGAGTTTTGAAATGAAAATCAACACCTCAGAAGGTGCCAAAACTTTTGAAGTATCTTGTTCTCAGAGGTTAACTCATCAGTACCTCTGATGCTTCTATCAGAGGCTCTGTGGGCTTGAACTGAACAAGTACTCATCTCTCTGAGGATTTTCAAACCGTTTAGGTAAATAAAGGCGTAACATGCTAGAAGACCCCGCACATATCACAAAGGCTTTGTTACCCTTAGGCCTCTTACAGAACTCTCTTATAGTTCTCTATTATTGATATGGTGCGCGTGGTTCTGTGGATAAGGGTTAAAGCAAATCACGCGCGTGTCAGAAATGGGGGCAAACGTCATCAATCGTGCGTCTTCCCAACATCGCGTGTCATATTTTTGATTYGTCACTCCCTATAGCCACTCATCACGTTATTTCTCCCAATAAACGGTTCCCTTTCAAATCCCTTACTATAAATACCCTTTGCCCCCAAAACATAAACCTTTACATTACTCCTTACTCCGACGAATCTCAAGATTTCTGGCCAAACCTGCAAATATGTCTTCCAGTTCATCCGCCTCCGTTCAATCTGTAAATGTCTCAAGCGACAACGAAGTAACCCAATCCCAAGCACTAACTTCTCATGCTCTATCGTTTTTCCAAAATCGATATGAGAAAGTGGTACTGGTAAAGAAACCCAACAATTATTTCTTCACTCTATCTCAATCTGGCTTCCCTGAATATATGTATCCTCTCCTTGAAATTCTTCGTAACCATCCTGTATACTTTGCTTTCTCAGCAACTAAACCTACACCAGAAACATATATTACCCAATTCTTGCTAAGCTCATATATAACTACCCTGGATAATTCTGGATTAAGCATCATAGGTTATGCTTCACACCCAACGGTCAAATCACTTATTCCAATGGAACTAAATGTATCTACCCTTCGAAAAACCCTGCACCTACCCTCCTTGGCAACTTTCAATTTGGATACCTTTGCCCCAACCCCAACAGACGCCGAACTAATTCAATTCCTTGAAGTTCACTCCTACTCTGCCAAGACTAAAATTGTTAAAAGGACTGAATTCAAACGAAAAGGCCTTCCCCCAATTTGGAACACTCTGTTCTCGATAGTGAATTGCTGTCTAACAGGGAAGGTCGGCAGCCATGACCAAGCCTCACACGCCATGSTTTCCATTGTACATGGAATCTATTTCAACCTGCCCCTTGRTTACGCACAGCTCATCTTCGAAGACATGGTGGGATTAATTAAAAAGAAGTGTGCTACTCAGAAGGGTGAGAAGTCCAAGGTGAAGGCACAAAAGAAGGCCAAGGAGGACCTCAATCATCCAAATCTAATCCTTCAAAGGTTCTTTGGTTTGGTCTTTGGTGAAATGATAGCAGAGAAGCTGCCCTCTGTAGAACCAAATGCGCAACTGTATCCAATGAAGGAATTCCACCCCACAGAGCATGAGCTAGAGTACAGAAGCCCAAGACCTCTATCAAAAGCCATGCTCAAATACCTTAGCCACATAGATAGGAAAGCGTACAAGCGTGGATAGAGGAGGCCAGAGCCGGTCCCTGAAACCCCTCCATGCATAGGTATCCCCTTAGGAGAGAAAGTGCAAAAAATGAGGGTTGAGGGAAGAAGGAAGGAGCCAACAGAGGCTAGGGAGGTGAGTGAGGACAGATCGAGAGTAGTAAGTCCCCCACAAAAGAAAAAGAAGACAAAGAAGCCTCAGAAGGATGTTGACTCTTCTGAGAAAAAGAAAGAGAAGAAGAGACCCGGAGAAGAAGAGGGTCCAAGCAGTCCTCTGCAAAAGCCAAAGAAGAAGAAATCGAAGAAGGCCCAACGCGCAGAGGTTGAGGTCACAGAGGCTGTACTCCAAGAAAGCCTAGCAGAGGCTGTTCCAAAGCGCAGAAGGTTGTGCAAGGTTGTTCACGAAGAGTCCCCAACAGAGCAGATACACGATGTAATCTTCCACATCCAACAAGAGTTTAAAGCGCCCACATAAGTAGCGGATTTGGGGACATAAGTCGTTCTAGATGACGAAGAAGAATAATTGGAGTTAGGTAAGGAAGAAAAAGATGCCGAAGGTACACACCCAAGCCCCCCTCCTAGTACAACCCATATTTCTAGGGACCCCGTTCTAGAGGGAACCTCTATTGAAAAAAGCATGCACACGCTGAGCCCTAAACCAGGAAACCTCGCAGAGGACATTCTTTCGTCCTCTATTGAATGCACAGTTCGGGAACCACAATATACTCCAACATCCTATCAAAAGGATGCCGATTTTACAATAAGAGTCCATTCGCCCAAGGACTCATCACAACCCAGAGAGGCATCCGTTGCCCCTCCACACTTGAGTGAACAACCAAGTTATGCTTCAGAGGTATATGAGAGATTCACAGAGACTGCGAGTCTAGAACGCCCAAAGTCTCCACTCGATCCCTCTGTCAAGTTAGGCTCTGAACCTGCTGGGCACGACATCGACAGAACACTGGTAGGCTCTCCAATTGCAGATGTTCGAGGATCCGGTGGAAGTCCCCGAGCTRACATCGACAAACCAGTCACTGAGGGCGCCTCGCACTCCGAGGGTACTAGGTCACCATGTGTTGGTGATCTAGGTTCCCAAAATACTTATGTGACGAAAGAGGATTTACAAACCTTCGCCACAAAGGTATTCAAGAGGATGGATGAGTTGAAAAGCTTGTTCTCCTCCCAACCGGCGACAGAGGCTCTTGCACCGCTAACAGAGGCTCTGAAGGAGTTGACTTCCACAACTTTTGAGCTCAAGGCGACCGTATCAACCTTTCAGAGCTCTGTCCTCAACAAAGACGACCTCACAGAAGCTTTTAGCGCCTTGTCTCTCAACCCTTCTTCAATCCAAAAGCTCAAGACAGAACTAACAGATGTTGCCGCCTAATTTGCTGCAGCCTTCATTTCTGCCGACTACACCGATTATTCTGCCTTCAAGGATGAGATCAAAGGGATGTTCTCCTCTACGGTCACCTATGGCATTGATTCTAATCCTCCAGGGCTAACATTAACCATCTAGCCACTCGCAGAGAGCTAGACGCAATGGTTGAAGCCCTTGGAGAGACTGTGTAGAAATACACCGACCAACTCCTCAAGGAAGCCCGAGCAAGCAACAAATCTATAAGAGACTGCATGAAGCAACTCGTCAAAGAAGGTGATAACTTCAGAAATGAGATCTATCGCTGCATCTCAAAAATGAAATGGGCCACAGAGATGGATATCAACAMTRCCTYWGTGAWTGYTGAGGWGGTCATWSAAAARATGGAGAAGGCGGCTTCCAAAGTTTTAAAGCGATTGAAGAAGGCTCCCCTTACTACTTGCAAGACAGAAGCCACTAAAATCCATGACGATCAAGGAGGTGATGACCATGATCGTCATGAGGGGGAGAAGAAGAAAGAGGAACCAAAGAAGACAACCTCTGCCAAACCACTAAAAATAGTGGACTCTGCTGCAGCCCTATTCTCAAAAGACAAATCTCCAGAGCGTAAGGGGAAAGGCAAGGGTAAAGCAATAGAGGAGTCGCCACAGAAGGGGTCAAGCTCTGAATCGCTAGAGGAGATCAATGAAGAAGAGTATGATGACCCGGATCTTGTTCGAGCTCTAAAGGCATCTTTGGCAGAGGCACAGGCGAGAAAGGGCAGAGTCCCCATCCCTAGAGTTGAAGAAGGTTTTTCTTCCAAACTCACGAATATACCAGCAAAAACGTCCACGGGTACGTTTGACACTCTGGTAGGAACTGTCATGCCTATCCTACCAGAGGGGTGTACCCAGAGGCCTATACTAGAAGAAGAATCCAGAACGCCAGAATCTGCCATGGTGGGGAGGGTATCTGAGATACTTGAATCTATGAGCAAGGTTCCCACGCAGAAGGTACATACAGAGCTCGTAACCACTGCTGAGGAGATTCTGTAGTGGCGTTACTCAACTATGGACATATAGCCCCCTTATGACCCAGAGCTTACAGGCATGCCCTCTGCCATTGCAAAGTTCCACTTCTCAAAACTCACAGGGCCACTAGAACATGTCTTCTCAGAGCATGTGATCACTTCTCTCGAAACCATATCTCCGCGTACAATGCTAAAGAAGACCGTGTTATATGCTCAATATGTGGTAAAAAGGGACGACGGCAACCTATATACTTTCACAGATGCTGACCTCCACAACCTCTGTGTATTTGATCTAATATTCCTTCACAAGATATTGAACAAATACATGGAAAGGAGGTCAACATATTCGATTTCTCTCAGAAGGCTGATTGAGGTAATGCGCGCTCAAGTCAAGTTCTACAGCCAGAAAGATTTCGACATCGCGATGAGGTTGGCCCAGCTAGAGCTAAAAATTTCTCCTCCACAGAACAGACCAAGTTGGCTGCTTAGATTTCATCCAAACACCATTGTCCACAATTCCATCTTTGGGTTTGTGTTCCTGAACAAGGATGAGATTCAAAGGTTCTTCGATCACAAAGAGATGCACAAATATTCAACAGAGTCTCTTGAGTGGGTGTTCAACCTAGTGGTGACAGAGGTGCAGAGAGGGCATTTAAGGGCGGATGAAGTGAACAACCTTCTGGAAACGATCAAGGTTCAAGTCACCTTCAGAGAATGGATATTCAAAGTCTACAGAACCATCAAATCTAATCTGCAATTTGTCGTAGATGACTATCCAGACTCTGCTGTGGATTAATCTCTTGTAATAGTATAGGCCTGCACTATGTTTTATTTCGTTCATTTATGTAATTCTTTTTCAGAGGATGAGTTTAATCTTCTCTTATATTCTTTCATTAGTCAATTCTTGCACCCWTTTGTCCAAATTTACTTTTGCGTACTTAGGGGGAGTTTGTTAGCTTTATTATTAATCTCTTGTAAAAGTATAGAAAAAGTATTCTGCAAGTCTTGACAGAAGCATATCTTCCACAGAAGACAACAGAGGACTAACGACAGAAGCCTGATATTCAAGCAAGTAAAGTGTGACAGAACCTCTGATGTCTCTCACAGAGGYTMTGGAAAATGGTCCTCTGTCAATAAGAACAAGCAAGTCAATTACTGTAGAGCCTCTGAGATGGCTCACAGAGGGTCTGCGGATTTTGTCTTTTGCGAAGATCCTCTTCCAACTATTTTTCAAGGTTGTTAGCTGCATATGCTTCTCACGTGACTAGGACTTAATCGACTTTATTTTGACATTTTAGATGATTTCACGTGTCAAGATCTTGTTAGTAAGGTCGTTAGGGACTAGTTTCAATAGCGGCTAAGGCCTTTGTATTCAGTGTGCTTCCGTATTGTAATCGTCAATTTTTAATTGAATGAATTTAAAAACCTTTGAAGCTATTCTGCTGTGTTCATCTTCTTCATCATCATAACTGTGTGTTCTTGGTTTAATTACTCTGTTCTATTCTTATAATTGTTTCCGTTGCACTTTAATCCTCTTAGAGTTCATTCAGAGTAATAGATCAATATCAAAGCTGAATTTACAGGTCCAACACTATTAAATAACCTTTGTTTTTCAAAATTATTCCTAGATTAGTTTATGTTTGTTCTTTCATTACTTAGGGGGAGATTGTTAGAACCCATAATCCATAAAGTGTAAAAGTAATGAAAAACAATAAGTGATGAACAACCAGAAGACCGATGAAGACATCAAGGCAGAATTGACCAAGTTTGGAGAACAACCAGAGGATTGATGAACAACCAGAGATGCGATGGAAAAAGCATCTTCATCACCCCCTCTAGTCAACAACACTTAGAGTTTTCTTCAGCAATTCAACCAGAGGCATACGATGAAGATATGAAGATAAGGTTGATTCATCATCCCATGAAAGAAAACTAGAGATGACAAGTCGACAGCTGGATTTCAAGTTTATCTTAAAATTATAGCTTATCCATAGTTTAGATAAACATTATCTGTTAATAGAAGATTAGCTAAATAGTCTCACTAGATATTTATCTTATAATTAGCTTACTAGTATAAATAGGTGATTTGGCCTATTGTATTAAATGTCGCTTTTACGTTTTTCTTATTAATAAAGTGAAACCTTTGACACTCAAGATTGTTCTTTAATGTTCATAATTTATTCTTCAGTGTTCATCACTTTGCTCATTAAAACACTATAATTTGGTTATTCTTAACTCGATTATTAGTGTTATTGAGAGATCTGGGATCCACAGGCTTAACTAATGCGCCCGCAGCCTTTATGGATTTGATGAATAGGGTATTGTAGGATCTGAATTCAACTTTGATATTGATCTAACACTCTAAATTCGAGCCTCTACCAGAGACGCCTTGAGGGCTTGAACCAGATCAGGGTCATCATATTCATCTTCATTAATCTCCTCCAGTGTGTCAGAGCTAGACCCTTTCTTTGGCGACGCCTCTTCCACTTTACCCTTACCTTTCCAAAACACTATATTAAATGGAAGCCATAAGTCCCGATACTTTATCCATCCAAGTACCAATAAGATGTATAGAGATTTAAAACCTTTTTATTGTTGGCCCAGATTGAAGAAAGACATAGCTACATATGTAGAGCAATGTATGACATGCTTACAGGTTAAGATTGAACATCAGAAGCCGTATGGAAGTCTTCAATCTTTAGAGATACCAGTATGGAAATGGGATCACATTACCATGGATTTCGTTATGAAGTTACCTCGAACTCCAAAGGGGTATGACGCGATCTGGGTAATTGTTGATCGTTTGTCTAAATCTCCATATTTTCTACCAGTAAGAGAGAAGTACTCACTAGAAAAGCTAGCACAGATTTACATCAAAAAAATTGTGACTAGACACGGTGTTCCATCATCTATTATTTCTGATAGAGATAGTCGGTTTTGTTCAAAGTTCTGGGGACGATTGTAGAAAGCTTTGGGGTCTAAAATCCGACTAAGTACAACTTATCATCTGCAAACTGACGGGCAGAGTGAAAGAACTATCCAGACTCTCGAAGATATGTTGAGAAGTTGTATTATTGACTTCCGGGGATCGTGGGAAGATCACTCGCCATTGATAGAGTTTGCATATAACAATAGTTACCATTCCAGCATCCAAGCGGCATCGTATGAAGTGTTGTATGTACGTAAATACCAAATGCCGTTGTGTTGGAATGAGGTAGGTGAAAGACAGTTAACGGGTCCTGAGATTGTCCAAGAAACTTCTAAGAAGATCGAACAGATCCGCGAAAGAATCAAAACAACACAAGATCGCCAGAAAAGTTATGCTAATAATCGTTGAAAGCCGAATGAATTTGATGTAGGTAATTTTGTGATATTAAAAGTTTGGCCATGGAAGGGTGTCGTCAGGTTTGGAAAGAAGGGTAAGCCCAGTCCAAGATATGTGGGGTCGTTCAGAATATGTAAACGAATTGGGCCAGTATCATATCAATTAGAGCTTCCAGAAGAATTGAATCTGATTCACAACCCTTTTCACGTGTTGAATCTGCGGAAATGTTCGGCCGATCCGAATGTAGCTATATCAATGTCAGAGATTAAATTAGACAGTAAGCTGAACTTTGTGGAAAGACCGGAAGCCGTAACTGACCAAAAGATCAGGGTGTTGAGAAACAAAGAGATATGTCTGGTTAAGTTTAGTAGAAGTTTCACAAAGGACCAAAAGTGACATGGGAATTGGAGTCAAATATGAGATCAAAGTACCCATCGCTTTTTGATTAAAGGAATTCTGGGACGGAATTCTTTTGAGGGGTGGATAATGTGATAACTAGATCCTGGTTATCACCCAAGGTAATTAATGTGTGTGATTATTTGATAAGTGATTACGTGATAGCATGATAAATTTGTTTTATTTGATCATGCTAGTGTGCGAATATTATGTGCATAATGCAGATGCATGTATGAGATAATGTGTATGTGGTAAGTCAAATTGAAATGCATGTATAATATGATATGTATGTGAATATTTATACATGAGCATACATGCATATTATGTGTGTGAGTATGAATGCATGTCATGTGTATGCATGATTGTGTGAAGAAAAGTGTGTGTACGTGGGAAGGGGGCTGTTTAGCCGACCTTCCTGTTTTAGAGAAGTGTAAAAGGAGGGCTTAGCCTTCAGTTTATTCTTCTTGCCATTTTGGAACCTCAAGTGAGCGATTTAAGTGAAGAAGTGTTGACTGGATTTTTTTTTCGGTATTCAAGTTGCTTTCAAGTATCTAGTTTTCAAAAGAAATTGCTTAAGGTGAGTGATTCTTACTACTTGTTAACTCTTCATAATTGTATAATTGAGTATAGAACTTTACTTTTGATTTAAAAGTTATTCACTAGAGTGTTTTCCGGTTTAGTCTTAAACCGGACAAGTGTTAGGCGGATTAGCCTTAATCCGGTCAAGGCATAAGCGATTTAAACCATAAACCGGTTAAGGCTTAAGCGGTTTAGTCTTAAACCGAACAAGTGTTGAGCGATTTATGGTTATTGAGTTTATACCAAGTATTTTGAACGGAGAAGTAGGAATACGACTAAATGGTGTCCGGATTATTTTTAAATCGGACAAGCCTTAGGCGATGTATTGTCCGGACTTGTTATCCGGACAAAAGTGTTGGAATTTATTCTAAGTGTTAAATCGGACAAGCCTTGAGCGATGTGTTGTCTGGATTTGGTAAACCGGCCAAAAATTAACCGGAGATGAAGTCCGGCCAAGCCAAGTTGACCGGATTTGTTCTATGCCTTGTGCTTGATTGATAAAAATTGTTATTTTATCATAAAATGAAATTTTTGATATAAATGATTTTGAATTGATAATAATTCCATTGACTGCGGTTGTTAGCTTCCTTTTTCATCTCTTGTAAAAGTATAGAAAAAGTATTCTACAAGTCTTGACAGAAGGATATCTTCCACAGAAGACAACAGAGGACTAACAACAGAAGCCGTATATTCGAGAAGTAAAGTGTGACAGAACCTCTGATGTCTCTCACAGAGGTTCTGGAAAATGGTCCTCTGTCAATAAGAACATGCAAGTCAATTACAGCAGAGCCTCTGAGATGGCWCACAGAGGGTCTGCGGATTTCGTCTTCTGTGAAGATCCTCTTCCAACTGCTTTTCAATGGTTATTAGTTGCATGTGCTTCTCACATGACTAGGACTTAATCGACATTATTTGGACGGCWTAGATGATTTCACGCGTCAAGATCTTGTCAGTAAGGTCGTTAGGAACTAGTATAAATAGCGGCTATGGCCTTTGTAATCAGTGTGCTTCCGTATTGTAATCGTCTAATTTTTCAATTGTGTCAATTGAAAAACCTTTGAATCAATTCTCCTGTGCTCATCTTCTTGCTCATCTTGACAGTGTGTTCTTGATTTATTTACTCTGTTCTGTTCTTATTATTGTTTCCGCTGCACTTTAATCATCTTAGAGTTCATTCAGAGTATTAGATCAATTTCAAAGCTGAATTTCAGGTCCAACAATTGGTATCAGAGCCAGAAATTGAATTCTTATTCGATTAATTCTGTTTTTGGTATTAATCTGCATTTTCTAGAACACCAGTTTTCTTCAGATTACCCTGTTTCACTCTATTAAATCAGTTTCATCTTGTTCTCATTTTTCTTCTTCAAATTTCAATGGTGAACTTGGCTAAGACCTCGTTCATGAGTACTGGATCTCAATCAAAGCCTCTCACGTTTATCCGTGAGGAATATCCGCAATGGAAGGTGCGCATGATCAACTTTTTGGAGGGAATTCACCCCAAAATTTGTGAATTTCTCTACAATCCTCCTTATGTGCCAATGAATTTAATTCCAAGAGTTCCAGCTACTGGTACCCCCTGAAGTTCTTGAGCATTATGAGCCAAGACCTATTGCTAACTAGAGCGATGAAGACAAGATATTGGTTGATTTAGGAAGCAAATGCAAAAGGTTGTTAATCATGGCAATACCTCATGAAATCTTCAAATATATTGATCACTGCCAATTGTCCATGGACATTTGGGCAGAATTGGAGAAACA
>NW_020202122.1:0-40239 GCF_001531365.2 Cynara cardunculus var. scolymus
GATTTTACAAGATTGTTTGCAGAAAGATAGGGTAATAAAAACATATCTAAACAATCTTTGGTTACACACAAAGTCTTAGCAAATACAAGAAAAGAAATTGCTGTAAAGAAGATCCTTTACTTAAGCTAGAAAATGCTTGAAGTAAGAATTAGGGTTAGAGAGTGAGTTGCGCACACTCTGCATGGAGAAAAAACACTTCTATTTATACCCAGTGCATTAAATGAACATATAATGCAATATGGTAGGGTTAGAGTGCGTGTCAAGCCTTAAGAAGAACGTTTGTCCTTTGCTACAGTGAATAGTACAAAAAGCACTATTCATGAGCAGACATCCTTACTTAAAGTTGGTGGCCAAAGAGTCGACTAGTCGGCTCCGTACCGTACTAACTTTCATAAGGGTATGGTTTTTGTCCTTTGCTTGCATAAGGACAAGACAACAACAATCGTGCTAAGCAAGCTCCCTTTGATCGCTGAATGATGGAACGATCTGAAGGTCTCATCATCATTTGCTGAAGCTTGAGCAGTCTTCACACATATGTAAACRGGCTTGTAATCACTGAGTACCGCTTCAGATCACGTACTCGCCGGTCTCTAATCTTCAGTTTCAGTCTTCGACGTTTGTTGAAGGTTCTTTGGTGTGAGTGTTGTCTTCTTAAAGTAATGCTGTCTCTGATAGATTTACAGTGCAAGTTCTTCAGCGATCACTTAACATACTCAGTGAAGATCGCTGAAACTGAAAATACAGAAACATAAATACAACATATAAGTAAAAGAGATTATCATCAAATCACCTGAGAGAGAGGATCAACAAAAGTTAATACAGATAAAGTGGACTTAACTGATAAATCTCAAAAATCTGAAAGTGTCTTAATTGAGCTAAGAAAAATTTCTAAACTTAGAGAAAGAAAAGGTTTTGAAAGCGGAAAAGGATTTGAAGGTTGAAAGGAAAGTTTTGGAGAAAGAGAAGAATAAGATTATAGAAATTGAGAAAAGATTTTGTAGTGAACGTGAATCTTATGAAAATAAGATTAATTCTCTTGAGCTGAATGCTAAATTTCTTTTGAATCAAATTTCAGATTTTGAACAACTTATCATCTTGGAACGAGCCAAGGTTGTTAAAGAAAAGAAGGAGGCTGAACTAAAGCATAAAGCCCTAGATGAAGAGAAAAGATTGTTTGTTATTAAGAAGAGAAGTACTGTCAAGAAACATGCTGCAATTGCTAAAGAGCTTACTGAGAAAAAGAAATGGCTTGACATTGCTTCGGAGAATGATAAGGGAAGTTCAGATGAAGAAAGAAAGAAGTTTGAGAAAGAAAGAAAAGTGTTTGAAAAGATGAAGAAAGAATTAGAAGGTAAATTTGTGATACTTCAAAGAAGTTGTCTGATCTAGAGACAGACCTTGAAACTGAGCTGAAGATGAGAATTGAACTTAAAATTAAGTTTGATTTAGTTACTGCTGAAAGAGACCAGCTTTTACAAAACGTCAAAGACTTTTCTTGTGCACAAAGCTCAATTGGTTCTCCATCACAGTGTAAAACTAGCTTCTATGACTGTTCCAAATTGAATAGTTATTCAGGCAGCCCTAAATCTACTGTTTCTAAGAACTATTCTCATTCTTCTAATTAGTATTATCAAGGGTATGTTATCAGATCACCCAATTATTCTTCTAAGATTAAAAGCATTTGGGTTAGTAAATCTGAATCTGTTTCAACTCGTACTCCTGTTGCTACTAATAATCTTCATTGTTTTGTGAGATCCAATTCTGACTTGATAAATCTTAGCAAGAAAAGGATCATGTGCTCCACATGTAAATCAACAGACTTTGTGAACAAGAAGATATATAACAGATGGAGTACAGACAACAGATATCAGAACAGTTCGAAAGGTAAGAACAGGTATAATCACAATAGATGGTATGGATCATATTTTATTTCTGATCATCTTGTTCAAAGTACTAAAAAGAATACATCAGATAGAAATAGATGGTTTGGTAGTTACAACATACCCCAACCTGATACTAACAAAATAGGACCCAAGTTCGTTTGGGTACCAAAATCTGTTTGATTTGATTTTGCAGGTGTGTCAAGATTGTGCTGATCAGAATATCATTTCTTTGATACACTAATGCAGGGGGAGTTGTACACTGTCCAATAGAGGCTTCTGAATATATTAGTTCAGCACCGTACTTTACCGTGTGTGGTTTCTAAACACTCAGTTTAGAACCCGTGCTTAAAATGTTTTCATTTTTTTATTCTTTTGAGCTAAACTGAAACATTACTGAAATCAACTTTCTAGGGGGAGTCTCTAGAAGTATTAAATAAATGTTTTCGAGAAGTAAACAAATTTTTTGGAAACGAGTACATTTTATGAACAGGTATTTCCTGAGATTTTACTTGCGTAATTTCTCATCGTACATAACTCCAATACCTGTTTCAGCTATTCTTCAAACCGTTATTATCACGTCTCTTATATATAAATCATTTTCGGTGATAATACACTCGTTTGTATTCAAATGTTGATTTTTTCTGATTTTTTTTTCTTGATTGATATACATTTCTTTTTAATCAGTATCTGTAAACTCGTTCTTACAGATCTTCATTCATTTCTCTCATATATCGAATAATTTGATCGTTGTCGTATCATTCTTTATTGATTGTGCTTAAAGCCAAATTTCTTGATCAATTTTTATTTGATCATTGTGCTTATTTGCAATAATAATTTTGATCAATCATTGTGATCAACTGAGCTTACAAAGAGGATTCAACCTTTTTGAATACCCTGGCAGATGCAGCAACCCAAATGATCACTCCAAGCATACCTCCAAGCATTACAGAAAGGATTCAATCAGGTTTGAAAATCACTAGACCTTTGACTATGGATTTGCTATCTAGTTTTCCTGTGTACCCTCAAGCCAGTATTGGCATTATGTTAAGGAAGTCTGTGGATGAGGCCATTGTTGCCTCTAATAAATTTTTGGGGCTCAAGACAGCAACTTGTGCCCCTACTATTGCCATGATCCAAACTCAGCCTTCTATTGTTGCCTAAGCACCAAAAAAGGGAAATTCATCCCTTAAGCACTCTATTAGTGCAGCTTTGGCAGCCATGGATAGGATGATTAGGGAGGAACCAGAGTGTGATCCATCCCCTGCCCAATCATATATTGAAACCACCCATACACCTACCATCACTAGAGATATACCTATTGAACTAAACTTCATAGGATCATCACACTTTGCATCCATTCCCATTACATCTACCACTGTTGAACCTACCATATTTGACCATGTCACCACTTCCCAAATAGTTTATAGACCAGCCCATGTTGAAACAGTTACCACCAGCCCAATGCCTTCACCCATTCAACCCACAGTCACTAAATCTACACCTACTGAACCTATTATCCCTTTGCCACCTACTGTTTCCATCCAAGAACTAGACTTTGTCTTAGGTCTCTCACCCACTAATCCTAGCCTAACACCTTTTGAACACAATAAAAACCCATCTGATCCACAAAACACCCCTGTCACTCAAACACTACCACCCTCACCCTAATCCACTCAACCATGCATCCCTAGCCAGACCAATACCTTTGTCACAACTGGGCAAGAACCAAACCAACCCAATAGCCCTATCCACTCTGGGAACCATGATTATTATGAGGGGACACATTTTGCTTACCATAGCCTTGAGCATAGCAGCCTTCATGTTGAGCAAGAAAGGCAGGAAGTTGATACTGGTGCAAGTTTGAGAAAGAAAGTGGCAAGGAAGAAGAGGATGGGCAGAGTTGAGACAAGAAGTTCAAAGAGAAGGAGAGAGGACAATGAAGACTCAGAGGCTGAGGAAAGGGCATCAAGAAGAAGAAAGAGGCATGGGCAGCAATTTAAGAATGGGCCAGGTATCTATTTGAAACCCAAGCATTTATTTAGCACCCCTTTAGCAAGAAAAACATTCTTGCAATTTTCTAAAAAGGTAGGGGTAGTACCAAAGGGCTTTTCACAATAGTTATTATTGGCCAATCCTTCCATCAAGGCTACAATAGACTCTTTGGGTTAGGAGCTTTTATGTGAGGTACCTAACTAATACAATATTAGTTGGGTTAGGGAATTTTATACAGAGGTGGATGTCACTGATGGGGTAGACTTGAGAGTGAGAAAGACCCATGTTTCCTACTCACCCAATGCCATAAATGACCTATTAGAGCTCATACCACCTTCATACTCTGAGCTAGATAGGTTGACAAGTGGGTGCACTGATATGGAGTATGATGTGATTTTATCTAGGGTAGCCAAGGAGGGGGCTGTATGGAGCTTCAAGTGTATGGCTAGGCTTATGAAAACCCAGTATTTGAAGCCTAAAGCCAATTTATGGTTTTACTTTATGAGGCATACCCTTCACCCTACTAGCCATGACACAAATCTTTGCCTAGAAAGAGTCCTAATCCTCTACTGTATCTTAGAGGCAAGGCCATTTAATGTTGGAAGGATGATATGCTCCAACATCAAGGCATGTGTAGAAAAGACCAATGGCAAGCTACTCTACCCTTCCTTGATCCATAAGTTAATACAGAAAGCACAGATTCTTGCGTTGCCCACTGATTTGATGTCTATGGAGAAGACATCCATAGATAAGAAGAATTTGGACAGACTGTTGAGGGTCAATGCCAAGACACAGCCAGAAACAACCACTTTTTCCATGGTATCTCTAAAGGTTGACTTGATGAAGGCATTAGAGGATCACACCAATGCCTTAAAGAGAGTGGATGAGTTGAAGAAGGAAGTTGATATTTTGAAGAAAGAGAGAATGCAAAGGGCAAAGTATAAAATGCATAAGGAGAGGATTCTCAGAGCTACATCAAAGCATGGAAAGTCAAAGAGTGCAATCAAGCTCCCACCTCCACCTAAATTCATCTTGTTGCAGCATTCATACTCTCTTACTCAGTCTGAGTAGGACAGGTTCCACCTCTTTTCACCCTTTGTATATATTTTTGTTTTAATTATGCATGATCATTTTGCTGAGTTTAGTATCTGTTATGTTGTCTCTAGTTTTTGTTGTTCTGTTCTTTTGCTATTTTGACATGAAGTAATGCTATGCCTATAAGTCTGCTACCTATTTTGATGTTTTAAAATCTATGCATGTTTTTTGTTCTGTTGTTTCCTCTGTTTTAGCAATAGCATTTAGGGTACTTAGTAGTCTAGTTGTTCTTCTGCATAGTCATTTGCTATTTAGAGTCTATGTTGCTGTCTAGGTACTGTTTGGTATTTATTTGTCTATTTCAACATGGATTTTGGTTGTGTATAGAGTTATGTTTTGCTGTTATAACTTAGCTGTTTTCAATTTGCTGTTTTTAGATCTAGTATAATGTGCTTTTGCTATTTTCATTAGTTATTGTTTTAATGTTTGTTATTTTAAAATTTTATTATCTTTGCTGTTTTTAAGTAGTTGTTTTTAGTTTTTGTCATCTAAGGTATATCATAGTATAAAGCTTTTTGCATACTGCTAGGTGATGTTTTTGTTGTCTATTTACCATATGAGAGGCTATTGCTTTGCTGTTTCAACCATGTGTAAGGACCCATACAGTTTACTGTTTTGAGCCATTTGGTTGTTTGATTTATTTATCTCACTTGAGATATTTTTGCTATCTTTAAGAAGTAGATGTTGCATTTTATCTTAAATCTCCTTGCTCAATTTCTTTGTTGTTTTAAAGACTCATGTAGCCCTAAGCCATGAACCTTCTTTGTTGTTTAGGTTGTAATTCTATTTTAATTTTTGCTATTTTGATCCTGTCAAGCATGTCATGGTTAACAATCTTAAACCTTAGGCTTACATGTATGGTGATTTTGTTTTCCTTTGCATTTGTTTTTTTAACTTTTGTACACTCCTTCTCATGTCTTCTCTTTGTTGTTTTGACCATGGCCTATTTAGCATAATATGTTTGCCTTGGATCTTAATTCTGCTGTTTTCTTAAAGGTTGATCATGTTGTTTGGATGCTATGTGCACAGCTGGTATGACTGTTTTGAGGGAGAGCCATGCTTAATACACTCAATTTTTACCTCCCTATGTTCAATATTTTTTTCATTTATTTATATTCGAGGACAAGGGGCGAAACGACCGTTCTGTATCCGTCATCTCTTTTGAAGAAACTGAGGGAGAGAGAATGAGAAATCACTCGACTCGATCGAATATCTCTCATTGTGGTCTTGATTTGTGTTACAACCATTCTAGGCTGTGTCATGAAAAGACAATGGCAATCCCAATGTCTGGTTCTATTTGGTCTATTTCATGGTAGAACAATGGCAATCCCATTGTTTGGTTCCTTTAAGGCTGTCTCATGGTAAAACAATGGCAATCTCATTGTTTAGTTTTATGTTGCCATTTGTATGGTAATACAGTCCTCTGGTTGACTGTTTACTTGGTTTGGAACTCATCCCTTGTACCACATCCTGACTCTATAGTCAGTTTGACAGAGTTAGATTGATGGTTTTATCTAAGTCCTTGCTTTGAGTCTTCGAGTCATTTTCTTTTCACAAAATGATCAAGCAACACTTGTTATTGATCATCTTTGCTTTTCTGTTTCAATCTAGGATTTTGGACACTGATTTTAGTAGCATATATTCTTTTAGCCATGTATGCACCAATAATAGAATAAATGATGAATGTGTTGTACAAATGCTTGAATTGATGCCATAGCCACAATAATCCAAAGCTTAACCATCTTTGTCTTTAATTGAGCCTCTAGAACTAGCAAACCATTTCCAAAGCTTTTACTTGATTCAATTGGGCATTCATTTCAATTTGGCCAATTTGTAGCCTCGTTACACTCACAATGAGGACATTGTTTCCCCTTAAGTTTGGGGGAGGGTCCTAAAAGCACCAAACACTATAGAGTTCATGAAACATATGCACTAAGACCAAAAGACAAACAAAGGAACAAAGTTCCATGTCTTATGCATACAAAAGAGTGTTAAAGTACACCAGAATGTTTGAAAAGTACCAAAGTGTCCAAAATACCTCAATATGAGATGCATAGCAGTAAAATTGTGCTATGGAGTGAAAAAGTGAGATGAGGTAAAAGGCATGCATTGAAAAGAAAAAGCCAAATGCAAAACCCAATTCAAAGTCCAAAATTATCTGTTGAATCTAGTATAGCAATAGAAATATAGGGTAGCTTATGGTTTGGCAATATGAAAGACTTAAGTTTGGGGGAGCTAGGTTTATGAAGAGCTATGGATATCAAGCATCAAGTCAGGAGTAGAACATTTTAGTCTAAAATTTTCAAAAACATGCATACTTTTTGCCCTCATGTGCAAGCTTCCTTAACCTATAAATAGAGGCTTAAGGCTTTGTTTTAAACACCCACTTACACACTTGCTTACTCACTTACCTACTTACTCTCTTAATTACTTGTATATTTTTATCTTGAAGTTATAAACAATTGCTCTCTATTGTTTTTGAGATTAATGCTTTTGGTCTTCTTGCTTCCAATCAAGAACCGATTTTTGTGAAGTTGTGATTTCATTCTCAAGTTTAATACAAGTGCTCGTATTTAAATCTTCATCTCATTTTTGTTCTTATTTCCAAGTTACAATACGTTTTCTGACTTTCGATGCACGTTACAATCAGTCGATTTCTGTTGCTTTACATTGGATTTCATCCTTTGTGGCTCTCGACTAACTTACGTAGACTAAATAATTTGTTCTCAAGACTTTGCGCTCTTATTTTTGCAACTTTAGCCGTGGCTTATATAGGTGAATCCGCGATTGGTTTCTAAGATCACTTCCAGCTCCACTGTTTTGGTGCAGGCCGCGAGAGCGGTACCAAATCAAGGCAAACTCAGCAAGTAACTCTTCGGTCTTAGTAACAAAACTTGTTTTGCAAGTTTCGTAACTTTCCTTGCAAGTTTCTTCAAAGTCAACTCCTCTTTTCAAGGTTTTCGATTGTCATATCTTAATACATCAAGTACTTACTTTACATCATGTCTTAGACTAATTTTAATTTAGTAGTATTTATTTATCAGTAATTTAATTTCAGTCTTTATATTTCAGTCGTTATATTTCAGTCTTTTACATTTCAGTCTTTACTTTTCTGCACTTTACTTTTCTGCACTTTACTTTACTGCAATTTAATTTTCTGCAATTTTACTTTCTAGCAATTTACTTTCAATCATTTATATTGTTGTCATTTAATTTCCAGTACTTTAAATTTCAGTATTTTAATTTCTTGTAATTTAATTTCTTCAATTTATTTTCTACAATCTACTTTTTTGTATCAATTATTTATTTTTCAGTCCTTACATCCTTCGAGAGAAGAAACCGAGCAATGATGGGCTAAACGCCTTAGCTTGGGGTGTAACGGGAAATTAAGACCAAAGCCGATGTGAAAGTACAAAGGTGTCTTATTAGCATTATAATCTACTATTTGTTTCTGGTGCTTAATATTTCATTTGAGGATTACATTAAAATTAATTGACAACTGATTTTGTGTATAAAAATGTATTAACTTTCAAAACCTAAGGTAATTGGAGAAGGCTATAAATAGCTTTAGTATCTGACAAATGCTATACTCCTATGGTGTAGGATGGTAACACTGTGTTGTGCTAGGATTCACGACGTCTAACATAAATGATATCGTATCGATAGCACGTTGATCGGTGTGTACTCTTGGGAGGCCGTCTGACCCGATAGTTGATATTGTGACAGTTATATAAAATAATTTATTGATTTTAGATAATTGTGACAGGAATACTATGTCACTTTTTTGCGGAATCATCTGTTTAGTGTCTTAATCAACCTTTGCACCGTGTGCTTCTTTTTAAGACTGATATTTTTCTTAGTTGTTAATCAAACCTCCCAATTTTAGATAAATCAAATCCCTCATTTCGCCATCTGAAACTAGTTTTTATAAACTAGACTTTTGAAGAACTTCGTAAAGCTATCTCTATGTGAATGATATCTGGTACTTTACCATTATTACTTGTTACGAGACGACAGTAGTTCAAGGTGTATACTTGCGCCGAATTCTATTTTTATGTTGAAATCTAAGGTTGAATAAACCGACGAGCAACTATTCACTGTAGCAAAGGACAAGCCTTTCCCTTAAGGCTTGATACGTGTTCTAACGCTACCACGTCGCATTAAATGTGCATTTAATGCAACAGGTATAAATAGATGTGTTCTATCTTCATGCAGAGATACTCTAACCTAAACCTTACTCCAAGCTTTCTCGCGCTTAAGTAAAAGAACACACATCTAAGAACAAATACGCTCATCTTCAAGAGCAAGTTAAAATCCCTTTCATTGTATTCTAAACAAGTTCTCTCCCAGATAGAACTTACTTTCTTCTCTTTTTTTAACAACAAATCTTTTCTTATTTGCTAAGATTAAGTGTGTAAACTTAAGATTGTTTAGATATGTTTTTCTTACCTTATCTTTCTGCAAACAGTCTTATAAAATATGTATTGATCTTCTCTTATCAATATATATTTTAAATTTGAAAATACTGTGATTGTATTCATCCCCTCCCCCTTCTACAAACTGTTATACATATCTTGTAGGCCCTAACGGAACCAACAAAGGCTTTTAATAAAATCAATCAATTATTAACTTAATAATTATTTATCTGTTATGCCCAAATAAATCCTTATTTAATTTAATTATCATAATTACATTTACACAAACAAATTATTAATTATTATTCTACTAGAATAATAGGACACTATAATATCATAACATGCAATATTAACTTAATATGGTTCATGATCAAGCTTAAGGCATACAAACTCTATGCTTTCGCCCCTCATAGGTTCATTTGGTTTCAACACTATTTGTATGTGATGTGCGTATACATAAAACCTACAGTCCCCCACTTTATACGCCACATCATAATATAGAAAGTGGTTATATATCTTGCAGCGCGCCACCAAACCTAAATTCAAATGAATGTATGATTTTCAAGCATCCCATTGATATAATGAATGTTATAGATGATTATTCTCATCCCTTTGCTACACGATATCTCATATTGAACTGAAGACATATATTAGGCTCATCCTTATATGTTCGATGATTATGTTTCTTGATCCCAATATTTATTGAGTGAACAAGTACTATAAGTTCAACCAATCTACTTGTGTGTGGCCACCCATTACTCATTTTATATCATTGAGGGACCTAGAGATTTCTCTCAAAGGCAATGTTTGGCATATATTAAGGCATGACACTTCTCATGCATGATATCCCAATGCACATCTCAAGTTTACAGATAAGAGAATATATGTTGGTCCCAGCCGGGTCTATAAGTGTTTTAGACGGACAGTTTGTAGAAGGGGGGGATGAATACAAACACATAAAAATTTCGTATTTAAAAATATATATTGATAGGGAAAGATCAATACAGATTTTTTCAGATTGTTTGCGGAAATAGAAAAGGTAAACATAACTTATCTAAAACAATCTAAGATTACACATAAATATACTTAGCAAAATAGAAAAGATTTGCCGAAAAGATAAAGACATGAGGATGTTCTTCTTCGGTAAGAACTTTAGAATTCTTGAGAGGGATTCTAACTTGCTTGAAGATAAGCGTATGTGTTCTTTAGATAGATATGTGATCACTGCGTCTGCGTCTTGCATGGAGAGAGCACTCAGCTATTTATACCCATTGCATTAAATGCAAATCATAAGGGTTGGAACACGCATCAAGCTTTAAGATGAAAGTTTGTCCTTTGCTACAGTGAATAGTACAATTGTCTATTCACGAGCAGACATCCTTTCGTGGAGTGGGTACGCATTAGAGCCGGCTAGTCGGCTCCGTGTTGTACTATACTCTTGAAAGGGTATGGGTTTGTCCTTTGTGTATGGAAGGACAAGACAAAAACAATCTTGCATAGCAAGCTTCATTTGATCGTTGAATGATGGAATAACACTGGAGGTCTCTTCAACATTCATCGAGGCTTGTGCAGTCTTCACACATATGTTGACCAAGTTGTAATCACTGAATACCGCTTCAGATCACAAACGCGCCAGTCACTAATCTTGAGTTTCAGTCTTCGACATTCACTGAAGGTTCTTTGGTGTGATTTTTGTCTTCTTGAAGTATCGTTGTCGTTGTAAGATTTTCAACGCATGTTTTAGCGATCACTGTCAGTGATGATCGGTGGAACTAAAAGAACAAAAACATAATACTTCGAAAGGTAAAAGTGATTATCATCAAATCAATGAGAGAGAGGATCAACAATCTCTCCCTATTTGATGATGACAAAGCAACATAAAGAAACTTGTCTTAAGGATTAATAGTAAGAGAAAGTTACATATAAAGTACATGTCCTTTTTAACTATTTTGGGATCTTTTTTTCAGTGAATCGGTTTTTACTTTATAAGTTTTCTTAAGTTATAAGTTTAAGAAAAAGTACAAGAAGGGAAACTGAAACTGAAAGCATGTTCACTGACTATAAATTGTCAGTGACTGTAAGAGCATATTGGAACTCATAGACATGTGTCCCTATTACTCTTTTCAGAGATCGTTTTCAGTGATGCTGATGAAATACTTATATTAATCAAGGAAAAATTACAAGTGTTTCAGTCAATACATTTCTAGACTTATTACATATAAGTTGTACACTGAAAGAAAAGACATAAATACAAAAAACATACAATGAAAGACAAAATTACAAGACAAAATTTCATAACTAATCTAGGTCGCTGAAGTCGATGTAACCAGGTACTTCATCTCCAAGCATCTTTCGACGTAGAAATTCTCTTATGATCTTGCGGTCTATCATTTCACCATATAAATCATTGTCCAACCAATATCTTAGATAGGCAAGATGTTCCATGGGACAATGATTAAACTTAGAAACTCTCTGGAAATTGTGTTCGCCTTCATAGTCAAGGAAAAAAATCCAAACTCAGGCTTTAGATGCACAGTGTTGGGTATGTAAGGACCCTTTGCTAGAAAAGAGATGTTCAACATTGAGATGTCGGGATTCTTCGAATCCTTCAGGACTTCGTCTAAGGAGAATTTTGTTTCATGTTCATTCCTCAGAGTTGGTTCGTCATTAGGACTTGAAGGTCTTCTTCTTCCACCTTTCTTCAGTGACGACTTTGTAGATACAACGACGAATTTAGACATCTTCTTGATCAGCTCGCTGATAATGTCTTCAATTATCGGCTTGTGCCTTGACTTTGAGCGCTGAATGGCTTGGCGGATCTCCAACCATTCACTGTAGCCGTATTGACCTAGGTAGGAAGGATACTCCATGACAACTTCAAGGTTGTCTCAGGTGATGAGCATTGAGACGAGAAGTCCACTATCTTTCATCCGTCCACTGATCTTGATGTTTGAGATATGGTGATGACTTATTATTTTGTTCAAACGATCTTCGCTCCACTTTCTGTCTCGGTCGTTCAGCTTCATTGCCTTTTCATGTTCAGCTTCTACAATGGAAAACAACTTAGCGTGGGCCTTGACAACATTCACCATCTTTTTAGACTTTTTCTTTTGAAGAACTTGAGCAGCAAGAGACTTGGCTAGCTTTATGTTGTCCTCAGTCTGTTGTCGTTGAAGATTGAGTTCTTCCTCAGCCTTGAGTGTCTCGAGTCTTCCAGCTTCAAAAAAGAAGTCAAACTCACCATAACTAGAGGTACGAAGAGGAGTTTTTACTCTAGTTTGGTCGAGTGACTCCTTAAGCTGAGAAATCTATTGGTCGCTAGGAACACTGGAGGTTGGGTTTTCAGGTACCCATTCCTCTAGCCGACCGCAGGTAGTAGAAGGGATAGAAGAAAGTTGACAGAAAGAAGTAACGATAGCAAACCTGGAAGATTATGTACTTTGAGACACAACAGGTTTGAAGAGTACCTTGAGATTTCCTTTTTCAACAACACCTTTGTCTTTCGATTTGGTGTTCTGGTTCTTTCCGGAAGTCTCCTTCTTTTTTTGTCTTTCTCTTTCTCCCCCTGGGATGCAGAATCCCTGAGAGAGACTCCATTCAAAGCACTGGTGGATTTTTGGTACTGAATAGTGAAGTCGTCATCATCGTCGTCTTCATCATCATCACCACCGAGATCCTTTCCAACGTCAGGAAGGGTAGGAGAATCATCGTCACCTTCATTGTCATCGTCTTCATCATCATCTTTCTTATCACCATCATCAGCTGAAGGGGTGATAGGAAGGTCTTCGTCACGAGCTTCAACATCAGCTCTAACGGCTTCATCAACGACCTCAGCTTCATTTGCTTCATGAGAGGTGATGGTTTCATCAACAAGCTCAACTTCATTAGCTTTGGTTCTTGGAGCGTCAGCTTCAGTTTTAGTTATGGGTACAGTAGCAACATCTAAGTTGTGATAACCGGGTCTCGGTTATCACCTGAGATAATCAATATATGATTATTTGATATATGATTATGTGAATGCATGACAAATTGTTATATTTGATCAATAAACATGGAAAATATATGAATAATATGAATGCATGCATGAAGGTATGCATGACATATGGATTAATTGTGTGTAAGTACATGATTATATGCATGCATGAAAAGTGAATGTATTTCATGTATACATGCATGCATGAATATTAAATTGAGGTCATGCATGAGCTTTTAGCCACCTTTCTTCTTTTGGAAAAGATATATAAATGAGGTGAGGTTCATAAGGAAAAGTTTTCTGGCCATTTTGAAAGAATTGAGAGAAGAGAATTCTGTGTGGATTGCTTGCATTGATTTGGAATTAAAGTTGGATTCCTTCTTGTTCTTATGATTTGCATAAAGTGAGTAATTTTTAACATCCTATGCATGTAACTTTATCAATGGTATATTAACTCTTGCTTTGTGCTTGAAAAATAATGTGATCGGATTAAATATATCTCCGGCCATAGTCTTGACCGGAGTGGAAATGTCTGGCCATAGTATTGACAAGACAAGGTGTTAGTCTAATTTTGAAATAATGAATCCGACCATAGTCTTGACAGGAAAAGTGTGAGTCTGGTAGTGGTGTTAACCAGATTGGAGCCTGTCTGGCTCTAGTTTTGAATGGAGACAAGTAAGTCCGGCCAAGAGTTAACCAGACTCGAGTTATAAAGTGTTTTTAATTGAAGTGTTGACCGGATTCGATTGTGTAATCAACATTCATCTACAAAACTAGATTCCATGAACTGATCTTCACATAGATATGCACATAGGAAAACATCACATTTTCCCTTTCCCCTTATCAGCAGTTCCTGCGATACATATTTAAAAATACAAATGAGGGTTAGACCGAAAGTTCTAGTGAGATCCTTTTTTCCATGACATTACAGGGTGAAGATCACCAAAGCTTTATTTAAAATCAACTTTTCATGTAAATAAATATATAAACATGTAATCCACATTACCCGTACCTTTCCGAATCCCAAAGCCAATCACTTGACTTTAAAAATAACATATCAAACCGACCAGGTTAGAACCTTTCAGGTTTCACATAACACATCTGTTAGGTCTGAAAATCTGTATTAATTGTATTCGTCTTGAAAGTTAAATATTGTTTATAATTGTAAAAGTCATCGTGTTTGACTTTTCTTATAGGAGTTTGACCTTGACTTTTGTTTAATAGTTTGACCATATAAATAAGTGTTGTCTTTGTAATTAGAAAGTAAGAGAACTCATTTGTAAGATTCTATACGTAATAAGAGGTTTGACCAGAGCTTTGATGATTGACTTTTCCTCTCAACTATCTTAATGTTCTTGAATGTTCATATCTGAGATTCTGCCATTGTTATGAAGATTGAAGTTTGATCAGTGAATTGTGGGACGCACAATTGGTATCAGAGCTGAAATGCAAGAAATCAGAAGAAAAGATCAACAGATTTGAAGATTTTTGAAGATTTTATTTTCTGGATTTTTTTTAGTTCTTCATGTTCTTTAGAGTTTGATCCGATTTTGTTTAAAATTTTTGTGTTTTCGTGTTAAAATCATGATCAAAGTGTGCGTTTTAGAGTTGTGAATCTTTGTTATTCATGCGATTTCTTGATCTGATCATTCTTTTTCACGTTTTGATCGAATTTTTTGTTTTTAAAAAGTTTTCGTGTTCTTAATTTTTTTTTTAAACCAGTGTTTTTGATTCATTTTTTTAAAGTTTTTTCTGTTTTTGTGTTTCTGATTGTTTTTTATCTGATTTTAGTTTTTTATCTGATTTTAATTTTTTTTAGTTGTTAAACCGTTCAATTGGTCCATCTTCAAAAGGCCCATCCAGTTTAGGTTGGCCCAACATGCTAAACCGATTAAAACTCAGCTTCCTTGTTCATCTTGCTTCTAAATCGGACAGGATTGCTTAGTTCATATCAAAGCACCTAGCAAGAACTTAAGCGGATAAGAAGTTCTCCGCATAAGCCTTGACCAGATTGTTCACCGGTTGATTCATCGCATCAATCGGATTCTAGTCTAAGGTTAAACCGCACATAACTTGACCGGTATACTTGAGCGGTTTAAGTGGAAGCCTTGACCGGATAAGTCTTAATCGCACAATCATCTTGATCAGACTCTAAATCGCTGAACAGGTTTGCTTTTCTTTTCGATTTCATCCAATTTCAAGGTTTTCAGTTTAAGTGGTTTATCCTAAACCGATCACCTCTTGACCGGAGTTCATATAAACCGATCACTTCTTGACCGGATAAGTGTCCGGTTTATTAAACCGCTCATCTTATTGCTCAATCTCATTGACCGCATATTCAATTCAATACATTTCACTATCTGAATTCTTAATCGCACAGATCATTCATATGTTCTTCATCGTGACCCATTTAGGCTATTTTGAGAAGCCTTGATTAGATTTTAACAGGTAACAGACAGCTTGTTTGGTTCTGTGATTGTATATTTGATTGATTAAGTTGTCTTGATTTGGTTCTGTGATTGGTTTTGTGATTGTAACAACTTCTGTTTTCATAAAACAGTTGAGTCAATATTTGTTTTTCATAAATCACTTAGAATCGTATCATTGTTCGATTTCCACTGTATTAGTCACAGCTGCCCATTTGCTTCATCTTCATTTGATTCTAATTGGGTTAAAGATTCATTGCTTTTAACTGTCATTTGTAAGTTCTTGATAGAGAAAGGACTGAAACAGCAGCAGCTACACAGGTACATTGTTTTAACTTTGTGCATTATCTGTGTTTGCAATTTGAGGACTGAAACAACAGTTTCATTTTGGTAATTGCACAGTTTTAAATAGATTTAAACAGACTGTTTGTAGCTGTTTGTTCTTGTTGTTTCTTTAAGGATTTGAGACTTGAACTGTATTTTATTGCTATTTGTATAGCAGACTGATAGCTTTGAGCAGACTTGAGTTTTGAAGATTGTTGTTATGTCATACCCATCTGCAGCTACACAGGTTCTATTAAGCTAAATCACTTGACAGTTTAGGTACTTCTGTATTCAGCACCGTGGCAGTTTGAAACAGTTTGCTTGCAACATCAAACTTGCTGTTGTTTTCAGTTGAATTTCACAGTTTATGCAGTGAGGTGTTGCTGTTTCTGCTTTGTCTGGTTTAGTAATGTACAGCAGGTTTAGTATGCAGTCTTGACTGTTTTTTAAAACAGATTTCAAACTGCTTATTGAACTAGTGCATATTTGAAACTGTTGCTGTTTTGTTTCATTGGTCAAGGGTCGATTGTTTTTAAGGAGCTTCTGTTTTGTTTCATCTTGACAGCCTCGTTTAGCTACACTGGTATATTACATTGATTTTGAGCTTCTTGTTGTTGTTGTGTATATTTTAGTTGTAGTGTGTTTGTGGGTTTGAGGTGGAAATCTTAAGCAACAACAACAAAGCACAAACACTTCTCATACTTGACATGAAAGCCACATTTCAGAAAGTGGTTGGTTTCTAAACTAAAATCTGTCATCACAGTTGTAATTGTGACAGCTTTGGTGAATGCAGCCTTAGGGATTGGTTGGATGATTTAATCTCTAGTTGTGACAGAAATCTGAGAAGGACAGCTGTTCAAGTTTGCAAGCTTAAATTCACAGTCGTATATACAGATTCTTACACAGTTTGTGCAGTTTAGCAATATACAGCACGTTTATATACAGCAGCAGCTGTGTGTTTTCAATCAAGATACTGATGTTGGTCAAGGAAGAGAGGGTTGTAGAAGAAGCAACAATTGAAGAAACAATTGCCTATGCAACACCCCGTGTCTGTCTTTTTACTATAAGATCTCCACTATTTTGAGGACTCGTGGCATTCTATTTTTCAGAATTGAGTGACAGGTACATTAAAGGCTACTTGGAACTTTGTGATAGATTTGAAGCTGATTTTGCAAAGAAGTCACTAAGATTTATCTTGGAAAGGAGAATCAAGCTCATTTTGTTGCGAGTTCATAAAGGGAGGGATGATTGGATTGTGAAGGTCTATCTACATAAAGTGGACTTTTGGATAGCATTACGAGAGCAGATAGAACAATTTTTTTTTAAGTTTCATATTTGTATTGTAAAGAGTTGCTACTGTTGTCAGCTATTTGGTTTGGGCTAGAATCAGGATTTGGTCTTGGACAATTGTTTTGGACTTGGACAGTTTTAATTTTAGGTTTCTAATTGTTCGTGTTTTTTTTTAGTTTTTGTCTAGATTTTATTTTTGGATCATTGTATATCTGTTTTGTGTGTGTTTTAACTGTTTGAGAATCTTTGAACTGTTCTGCGTCACGTAAACTGTTTTTCATTAGTTTTAACTGTCTTTGACTGTTTTTCAACAGTTTTGACTGTTTTACTGATATTTGACAGTTTTTCGTTGATTTTCTTAATTCTCATCAGTTTTTGTGTTTTTTTTTCTATTCTTTTTTAGCTTAAACTGTTCCTGTTTCTTTTATCTGATTTCACTGCATAGATCTTTTAATTGATCATTTCACAAATGTCACCCTTATATTCAAAGGTATACCTCTCCTTGATATGCCACCCTTATCCCAAGGTACACATCTCCTTGATATACCACCCTTATCCCAAAGTACACCTCTCCCTGATATGTCACCCTTATTTCCTCATCAAACTTTACAGATTATTCCCGATCAAGACAGACCGAAGTCACAAACGTCTTGATGGAACATCATCTATGTTTTAACCAAAAACATTTTCAAAACAAATAATGAACCCTCTTTCTTTATCATTTAGAAAGAACATTATGCCATCAAGACAATCCACCTTTTAATAAAATATTTATAACTTATCTGATCACCCAAAAAAATTTAGTCGGATTATATATATTCGGTCAACCCCAAAATAATCCGGCCAAATACAAAAATTTAGCTGGACTTCATATTCGGTCTTGCTTTGGCCGGATTACTTATCCGGACAACATTACCAATATGCTCAACATATTTGAATCTGGTCAAAGTCTAGTTGGATTACATATCCGGACAATGCTTCAAATAAACCTAACTCAAGTCCGGTTGACTCTTGGCCGGATATACATATCTCTGGTCAAGATTATGACCGTATACTTCTCAAACCGGAGAACACTATGACCGGACTATCTCTTTACCGGTCAATACTATGGCCGGATTCATCAATTTTAAAAAAATTACTAACACATTTATCCGGTCAACATGTTTTTACATTAAAAACATAATTCAACATGTTGGAGATGAAATTCATACGTTTTAAAATGTTAAAACCACTTACGTTATGCAATCTTTGATAACAGATTAAATCCAACTTCAAATTCCAATCAAATATGAGTAGTCCAGATAACTCTCTCTCAATTCTCTCTAATATTTCCAAATAGCGAGGAAACTTTTCTTATAAGCTTTGATCACATATATATACCCCTTTCCTGAAAAGGAAAGGCGGCTATATCACACATGAATGCCCATGCATGAACAAACCCCATGCACACATATACATATTCCATATATTAACCCATGCATGCATATATTAATCATGTGTACATAAAAAAATTTATGCATACATATATAATCATACATATTTACATACATACAATCTCATGCATGCATTCATATTATGCATATATCTCCTATGCATAAAAATATACATTCTCACATGATCAAATATAATAATTCATCATGCTTTCACGTAATCATATAACAAATAATCACATATTAATTACCTGCCGACGCCGACATATCCCCTCCACATCTCGTTGCTGCAACACCAGCAAACCCCCCATCGTCATTGCTGGTAGTGTCATCTTCTTGGGTTCAAGAATGTGCTTAATTGTTGTATTCAAGTTCTCCCATTGTATTTGCTTTGTAATAGTTAGCCTTTATTAATTTCCTAGTATAAATAGTCTTTAGCTTGTTAATTGTAATAAGTTCAGTTTAGTTCAGATTAGTTGCTGTTAATCATTCTTGTAAATTCTCTCAAGATATACCATATTCAACTTTTCATCTTAAATCTGTTCTTGAAGGATTAATCTGATTGTGTATGATTTTGGGATTAACAAAACATATCGAGGCATGATTGGTACTTTAATGTATTTGATGTCTTGTAGACCGGATATTATGTTTTCAACACATCTTTGTGCCAGATATCAGGCTAATTCAAAGGAGTCCCATTTAAGTGCCGTTAAGCGCATTTTTCGTTATCTGAAAGGGACTGCTAATCTTGGAATCTGGTATCCCAAGGGTACTAGCTTTGAACTAACAGCATACTCATATGCAAATTATGCAAGTTGTATGTTGGACAGGAAAAGTACTTCAGGGCATCTACAATTTTTGGGAGATAAACTAGTCAGTTGGGCTTCCAAGAAACAAAACTGCGTATCCATATATATCGCTGAAGCAGAATACATAGCTGCTGCTTAATGTTGTTCTCAAGTCTTATGGATGCAGACACAGCTCAGAGACTACGGGTTTTATTTTAATAAAATTCTCATTTATTGTGATTCCAAGAGTGCAATAGCAATATCTTGTAATCCTGTTCAGCACACTAAGACCAAACATATAGATATTCGGTATCATTTTATTAAAGATCATGTAGAAAAAGGAACTATTGAGTTGTATTTTGTAAATACAGAATTTCAGTTAGCTGGACTTATTTACGAAAGCTTTAGATGAAAAACGCTTCAGCTTTCTCGTATCTAAGTTAGGCATGCTAAATTTGAAATTTTGAATTTTTCTTAAAAAACAGTTCAATTTATTGAACTGTGTTTAATTCAAATTCATTTGTTCAAAATATCTGTATTTTTTAATACAAATCAATATTTCATTTTTTTATGTGATTTTAAATTCTTTGATCGTGGAAATCTATATTTGAGGGGGAGTGTGGAATTTTATCTGTATTTTATCTGATTCATATTTTGAGGAGGAGTAAATATATATGTATATACTAACTGGTTTAAATTTTTCTTACAGGTTTTTGAACAATATCTACTTTTTTGAAAGACTTAGAGTTTAGAAGAATAAGTATTTGGCCGATTTAGACTAATCCGGACAACACTTTGTCCGATTTATTGCATATCCAGACAAAGTAGTGTCCGATTTAGGCTAATCCGGACAAAAGGTTATTCGATAAACTCTTATCCGGATAAGATTAGATATGTTTCTAAGGAGTTGTGCGATTTTCTAAATCGCTTGATGTTATTGTCCAGATTCTTAAATCGCTTGATCTCTCTGTGCGTCCAAGTGTCTAAATCGCTCATCTCTTTGAGCGATTTCTTTTTAAATCGCTTGTTCCTTAAGCGATTTATGTCTTAATCGATTAACCTTTGAGCAATTTTCTTTTAAATCGATTGTTTGTTGAGCGGTATTTGTCTAAATCGCTTGTGCCTTGAGCGATTTATCATCCGATTTATGGCTTGGTTATTTGAGCGTATTCTAAATCGGACAACCTTTGTCCGATTTATCTTAATCCGGATAACCTTTGAGCGGTTTAGAAGTTGAAGGGTTTTCATTTTACTATATATATGCGTCCGATTTTTACCCTTCATTTTTTTTTACTTTTACTCAATTTGCTCAACACTGTTCATCGTCATCTCCGATCGCTTAAATCGCTTGTGTTCTTCAAGACTTCAACTCGATCTTTGTTTCATCTTATTTATCAAAGGTTTATACATGATTCATTTGGACTCGATTCTCATCTTTGGACTTGATCTATTCTTTTGGACTATATTGGACTTAATTCAAATCGAAACTTAAAATGAACTTTTAATCTGACAAAATAATCGCATTTGGACATTAATGGACATAAATCTGTATATTTGAACATAAATTGATTCCTAATAATCTGTTTAGATCTTAATAAGTTTTCGTTTTTTGCTATAATAATCGTTTTTAGAATAGGTTTTATTAGTTTTGATCGATTTAGTTTTTGGTTTAGTCTTAGGTTTTTCTCGATTTTTAGGGTTTTTAGTTTTGGTCGGATTTCTCACTGGAGAAGGTGACCGGACTTTACTCCGGTCAACCTCAATCCGCGTGAAGTTGTCCGGTTTAAGATTTTACACTTAGATTTTTTCTTTTTTTTTTTCTTATTTTTTTTCTTTGTCCGGATATCTAATCCGGGTGAAAAAAAAAATTAAATTTTTTTTTAGTTTTGTAGTTTTTTAAGAATTTTTTTTAGTCTTAATTTTTTTTAGTTTTAGTTTTTAATTTTTTTTTTTGGGATAAATTTTTTTAGATAATTGTTTTTTAGAATTAATTTTTTTTTAGATTTTTTTTTTAAGTTTTAGTTTCAATTTTTTAGTGAAATTTTTTTAGTTAAATTGTTTTTAGTGTTAATTTTTTTTTAGTATTTAATTTTTTTTAAGTTTTTCAACTTTTTTAGAAATTTTTTGTTTTGATTTTTTGGGTATTAACATTGTACTTTTAATCTGGATCTAATATTTCGGGAGTTTTTACAGGTTAAAATGGCTGAACAACATCATCAGTCTGACGAGCAATCTCATATTCCTTCGGTCATATGATAATCTTAACAACCCGAACAACCCACAAACAACCCTATCCCAGAAGAATCCCTTTTACCTCAAAGCCTTTATCTTGAGATCAAACCCAATAACTACCACTTCAACTTCGAAATGCCCTCTGAATACCGAATTATACCAGAAATAGTTTGTAGACACACAATTTCTTATGTCCTTTCAGCTTACACTTGTGTCCTGATGATTTACCTACAACAATTTGGAACACGCTAACCCTTGCCAAAGATGGTGATACTTATTTTTTTGAAGGAAACGTAGACGAATACATAAGTCGTTTGACCTTGAAACGACTCCAAAGAATTCTGCGTCTACCGGGACCAGGCTCGACAGGTTTTGAACCACTTGTCACCGATGACGAACTTTGCAAAGATATCAAGAAATTAGGATACTCACAAGAGTTGACTAATCCATCACAGTTCAAACGGCGATTTCTTCCGTCGATATGGCATCTTCTATTTTCGATCCTCAACCGATGCCTGGCATCAAAGACTGCCGTAATCGATACCTGCAGCAGTTCTTTTCTCAAGTTCTTCCACGGGATCGTATACACACGCAAGTACGATTACGCGCTAATAATTTGGAATGAACTAGTCGAGCTGGTCAACGTCAAACGTTTCCCGTTCAAAGCAAGGAAGTTTGTGCCATTTCAAAGATTTTTGCAGTTGATCATTAAAGCCATGATGAACTCCAACGATGACATCCCGACCAGAGTAAATAGTTGGGCCATCATTCGTCATGACGCGTATTCGGGCAACACACAGAAGTTGAAGATCTGGATTCTATTATGGAAATCCCACCAGAATTATTTGCCTTCGCTGATTAGAGGGCTCAGTGCGTTATAGACTATAGGAGAGTGATAGATCCTATAGCTCAACCAGAACCGGTGGAACTTACCTCGGGATCAACCCATGCCTTAGCTGAGGGAGAGGGTCTAGCTTTAGTTGAGAGCGTTCAGGAACACGAGTTACCTGAACAGGGTTGTGAGCAGAGGAAAAATGAAAATGAGAGGGGTAATGTGGAGCGGGGAGACACTAATCAGCACAATTTTTCAACTGAAAGTACTTCCACAACTTCTTCAAGTTCAGAAGATACTATATCTGATAATGAGGTAAATCAGGGTGATGATCATGATGATGATGACAATGATAATCAAAATGATGATGCTGACAATCCTGCTCAACCAGTGCTTTCTCAGAATATTCAAGTTGGAGCAGTGATTGATAACATTGAAGATATCTTTCCCGAAATAGAAGCTACACAGACTTGCCCAAGTATACAATCGTTATCCTTCAATGTTGATGAATTTTGTGGTACATATGATGAATTTGATCGTTTAATGGACGATATTCCAGTAGTAGAAGATGAGGGCGTTCAAGTCGAAAATGTTGAGAGGATGAGTGACAGGGATAGAGAAAAAGATGGTGAGAGTGGGAGTGGAGCACAAAATGAAGAACAAGCTCCTATCCCAGCCGAAACAGTTAGCCGGGCACCCACATCTACTATCGCATTCATTCGTTGAATGTTGGTAAGCAGACATATCTAGCCCAACTATGCATTTGCACACCCATCCCAACCACTCAACTGATTCTCAACAACCAGTTGTTTCAATTCTTCACAGGGATTTAACACATACTCTATCTACTTCTCATTCGAAGAATGTGGATATTGAAAATAGTAGGCCTCTGCACCAGCCTACGACTTCAATTATGTGCACCTCGAGTATAAAGCCCATACACATAGGTACACACGAGTCAAGAGCATCTACTGCTCCAATTACGGTTCTTAGTGAACCTGCCAGAACAACCAGAGTGGAGTTTATTGACTTACCACGAGGACAGGTTGGAAGTCCTACCAGTGCTAACATCATGCCAACACTGAACGTAGGCACAACAGTTTATTCAACTGGAAATCTATGTGATCCAGGTGTGACTTTACCCAACTTTGTGTCAAGGGAATATCTGGACGGCGCCCTAAAGGCTGTTCAAGATCACATGGAAGCGCATATCCTATGTCTCAAAAGGATTACGAAGGGGAAGGAGTCGGTAGTCGATGATCAACCATCTGTGCCGTCACCACCGCCTATGCCCGAGCCTCCGAGGGTACAAGATCAATCGGTGGATGAGCTTAAATTTCTGTTGTATGCAAAGTTGATGTCAACTCAAAATCCATATACAGCTGATGTAGACCTGGTTGGGCTCCTCCGACAACTTGTTGATGATAACCCCACTGTTAGAGCCTCAGAGTTTTTGGCCTTTCAAGATGTAGTTGCTTCTAACTTCTCAAAAGTTAGTAAGTTAATTACATCAAACACTCAAGCCTTAAAAAGTTCCATTGATGCCATATCCGAAAGGGAGTCTATCTTAGAAGATACTTGCCGAGCTCAAGCCACCTCATTAAAAAGAAGACATGATGATTCGGACGATCTTAATCATCATGAGGGGGAGAGAAAGAGACAGGCTGACTGAGTCATCTGTACGTGTTGAAAGTGTTGAAAGGAAGCGAGATTCTCAAGCAGTTAACATTGAAAGTCCTGTTCCAGAAACAGCAAGGGAAAGGACTACAAGCTCAATAATGGTTGAAGATGAGACAGTCTTGGAGACAAATCCAGTGATCGAGTCAATGGTTGAAAAGCCAACGGACTCCACTGTAGGAACAAGGTTGCTTCTGGATTTGTCTGCCAACATGGGATTTAATGAAGTTTTTTCAAAAGAACTGGGTGGAGATCAGGATTTTGGTGAAGACATCGATAATATTGATGAGTCATCCGGGATGTATTTTGACTTTGAAGCCGATATCAATGAAGAAGATCCTATCTTCCCATTCCAGGGTGATCATCAGACTCCATTTGAACCCTCCACTGCAGTTGATCTTGGTGCATCTAGAACTCCGAGAGCGGTGTATGATCCTACTGAGATATTTTCTAAAAATTAGGTGTCGTTCGCAATTCGTGCAAATGTTCCAGGTTATGATAGGGCAAGGATCAGAGAACCCTATCTGGAAGACATTTACTTCGGTATTTTTCTTCGACACCGCAAAGCTCTCAGTGCTGACAAGATTCTTGGGATTCATAAAGAAACCCGAGATTATCGTCTAGAGTACAAGCATTTTCTTAAGGCGAAGCGTCTCCCAATCAGTCAAGTACGGACCAAACATCGCGTTGTCTCCATCAAACAAATTGATGCCCAAAGACTTCTTAGAGTTTGGTATCTTGTGTTCACTGTTACAAGACAAGATGGAAAGGTCTGGGTATTCAGTGAAGCTGATTTCTCTAATTTGTATTTAGAAGACTTGGAGCACTTGTACCACGAACTACGGAATATGACGGTCAGAAGAGAAGGAGCACTTGTTGGTCTTAATGCTATCAAGAGATTTATGCGGAATCATGTCAAAGTATCAATGGTTCTTGATATCCTAATGGACCAGAGAATCATTAATTTGAAAAGACCTGATCAAGAGCTTGAAGATATTGAAGGCTATCCTCTGTATATCATTCTTGAAGAACCAGAGTTCGGTGTGGTGTATAGTGCTGAAGGTCGGATAAAGAAGTTTATGAGATTCAGTGAACTAAATAAATACTGTGATGGCACTATAAGGATGGTGAGACGGGCGCTTGAGACGAGAGAAGCTAACAATGATAAAGTCGCGGAATTTGAAAGAATGAGTCTAAAGGAGAGGTATTTGCTGATTAATGCTCTGAATCTGCTTGATGATAAATTGCAATACCGGAGTGCGCTAAGGAGGCTAGAGACACTACTTGGGCTTAGAAAGACAAGATTTACAATGTCTCGACCTTGAATCCAAAGGGGGAGATTGTTGGGTTCAAGAATATGCTTAATTGTTGTATTCAAGTTCTCCCATTGTATTTGCTTTGTAAATAGTTAGCCTTTGTTAATTTCCTAGTATAAATAGTCTTTAGCTTGTTAATTGTAATTAATTCAGTTTAGTTCAGATTAGTTGCTGTTAATCATTCTTGTAAATTCTCTCAAGAAATACCATATTCAACTTTGATGAAAATCTCTCTCTACTCATCTTAAATCTGTTCTTGAAGGATTAATCTGATTGTGTATGATTTTGGGATTATCACATCTTGTTGGCTTCGACATGAAGATTGAATGTTTGTAGTTTATCTTTTCCACTACTATAAGTAACCATGAGAGCATCCCACAACGTTTTTCCGATGGGAAACTCGGTTTGGTTGCTGGCGAGTACTGGTTCGATGTTCTGAATGAGCCATGAAAAAAACAATCAAATCATCTTGTTCCCATTGCTCATAGTTTGCATCACTCGGACCTGGAGGATTCGAGGTCAAGTGTTTTAATAGGGCCTTTGATTTTCCACCTATGGCGACTCGAATCATTCGGGTCCATAGAGCATAGTTTTGGTTGTTGAGTTTGAGATTGATTTGCAGATTGTTGGAGAGTTTTGGGTTTTGGGGTTGGGAATTAAAACCATTTTTGATCAGATTTGTAAGTTGGATCGATAAGTCTGAAACCGAGTTACCTTCTTCGGACATGGTGGCTCGGTTTGAGGAAAAAAGGAGTTTGTAAGGAACAAAGAAAGGCTGGGATTTCTTTTTGGTACTTGATAAGCAGGTTTGGTCCTAGAGCCAAGAACACTGCTCTAATACCATGATAAACAGTATAAAGAAATTAAATTGAACTTTTTTTTGTATATTATTTACTAAAAAGAGAGCCCCAATTTATAGGCATCTACATAGAATTATACAAGAAAACCAACAGCTGTTACAGGCTAGAACTAATGAAGGAAGACAAGGAAATTGCCCCTTAAAATTGGGAGATGATTGTGGCAATGACTGATCCCTTTCGATTAAAATAATTTACCTTCCTTTATTAACAAAAAAACATGCAATTTAAATATGAATGGAATGATCAAATTTGTAATTACTCCGTTGTGTTTTGGTTACAGAAAAATGACTTGACATATTATTTAGTAAGTACAAAATATTAATTATAAAATTTTTAAATTATTTATTAATATAAAAAGTTAAGAAGACTTGTACAATACAATATATCTCATTAACATTTAAAAAAATATATTTTTAAACAAACACAATAAGAAGCGTTATATTTTTTAGTAACAAAATATTTATCTTAAAAGAATAAATCTTATTTGTTTAAAAATATATTATATTAAAATATTTAATTTTATATAGGATTTAATAAAAAAGCATGGTATTGTTTTGAAAGGGGTTTTTATTTTATTTTTAAGAAGATAGAATGAAAATCATATCCCATTTACTTTTTGTCTTTTTTAATTATTTTGAGAAATCAAACTTGAGACTTGAAAATAAATAAAACAGGAAGAAAAGAAAGGAACAAATGTTCCTTACTTTCGTAGCCCTAATTCCCATTCCATACTCCATTCTTTGCCTTTTACCATCTTCCATTATCATTCTTGGTATACATATATAACACACACCCACTACAATTTTACATAGATTTTGATTTTGATTGTTTCTCCTCTATAACTTTTTTTCTTTCTAAATAACCAATACTTCACACATCTTATTTCTTCTTTGATCATCATGTATTATCGACTCGTTAGTAATTGTATACGTTGGCTTTTAAAGGTATTTTCTTAATGCATATATATATATACATATATATATATATAATATTATTTAGATATAGAAAATAAGAATGTCGGTTGTATCTCTCAACAGATCGTTCTTAACAAACACTTGGTTAAATTATGGGCTTTCTAGATTTTGAAAAAAAAGGTTCACCTGGTGTTTAAGTTTATGTTAATTGTGATTTAGAAGGACTTATAGAAATTAGAAATGGTTGAATTAAGACACCATGTTCATTTAACATAATTCTATTAAAAAACAAATGAATGAAAAAGGAATTCCACTTGGCTCACGTATGGTCCAACCCTTTTCCATATGCAATCTATCCTACCGAGAGACAAAGAGAAAGAAAAGGAGGAGAAAGAAATGGAAGAACCCTTCAACTCTTATTATAACAACAAGGGGAAAATTCTCCCTCCTACTTTCTCTCTCTAAATAATAGGATACATTAACTCTCTCTAATTCGTCAATACCTTGCAGTTCTTGATGCTCACCTCATCATCATCCTTCAAGAGAATTAATTCTCTGGTACGCCTATTTCTTTCTACTGTTTTTGATAAACAATTCTGTAATTACTCAGACCCACTTTATAATCACTTGAATTCTATAAAAAAACATGTCAATTGTTCATGGGTGAATGGTGCATTGGTTGAATTTGGAATCCTTTTTCATGGCTGAATGGTACATTGCATGAATTTGAAGTCAATACTCTGTTGGGTTACGTATTTTTTATGATCTCCAGGTGACACCAGCTTTGTGGGTATTATCTTAGATTGCAATGTGCTGCTTGTTTTTGTCTTTCTTGAATATGACTACAGAATTTTAGGTGTTACGTAAAGAATTCTTTAAATTTGATCCAAACCCACTTTTTATAAAGCTGAATTTGTGTAAGTCAAAGAATTTGGAACTTTGTGCTTGGTTATGCATTATATTTCTGTAAAAGAGTAAAAACAGAAGATCGTTTTTTAAGTGGGTAGGTCGTTATATTGTCTGTTGCCTTTGATTTCTTTATATACTAAAGATTTGTCGATCTGATGGGTGATGGTTCTTGATTCTTGCGCTGTGGTTATTATCTTCGATTAATGTGCTTGTTGTTTTGTGTTCTTGAATTTGACTCATTTGCAGATACAGATTTTCTAAGTGCCTTATATATAATTCTTTAATTTTGATCCAACCCCACTTTATATTAACTTTAATTTTGTGTAAAATAAGTGAATTTTTATGGGTTTAGGCAATGCCTTTCTGTAAAAAAACGTCAAAAAAATCTCAATAATTTTATGTGGGCAGATCATACATTGCTGTTGCCTTTTAATTCTTTATATACTAAAGATTTGTTTTGATTCTTCCGATGTGAGTAATGTCTTTTGAGTTGGTGAAATGGCAATTTTATTGTTGGTTTGTAGAGACAATTGCTTGGTGGTTTGGGGGATAGAGGAGATAAGAAAAATCTATCAGTGATGGGTGGTAATGAAGATGATGATAATCCTACCATTGATGATCAACCATTTACTCCTTGGATTGTATCTGTTGCCAGGTGATTGCAACCTTCTTATTTCGTATTTTTCCCATATACATATATCATTGTTCCTGAAAGAATATCAAGACCCTATTGAAATGGGAACAATAAGACATCGAAAAACCACCTTCGAGTTGGACATACTGGACTCATTTGGTTTGGTTTGCTTTGGTTTTATTACCATGTATGATGTTTAGAAAAGTGGAATCACTCTTCAAAGTAAATTTTATGTAAACCTATTGAAGAAACTTATATAACAATTTAATGTTAATCATCAACTTTGTGTTTCAGTGGTCACATGTTGTTGCGCGACCCGCACTATAACAAAGGGCTTGCTTTCACCGAGAAGGAAAGAGATGCTCATTACCTGCGAGGGCTTTTGCCTCCCGCAGTATTCACTCAGGAACTTCAAGTAAGTTTATAATCCAAAGTCATCTTCTTTCAGTCTTTTTCTAGATTTCAGGGGGCTATCATACTATCAGAACTCCACAGTTAAACATGCTTAGATGAGAACATTTCTACCATCTCTAAGTTTCTTGATCATACCAATGTCTCCCATCACAAGTCCACAGTTAAGCATGTTTACAAGATAGCAGTTGTACCTGAATATAATTTTCTTGATCATGATTATTAGGAAAAAAGAACATTGCACATACTACGCCAATACCAAGTTCCGTTGCATAGATACATAGCCATGATGGATCTCCAGGTATCCATTGATCTCATATTTTTGTAACTTAACTACATAGACTCATCATTTGATCTCTACATTTATGCTAACAAGTAAAATGTGCAATTACGAGTAGGAGAGAAACGAAAGACTATTTTACAAGCTTCTAGTTGAAAACGTCGAGGAACTACTCCCAATCGTTTACACACCAACGGTGGGTGAAGCTTGCCAGAAATATGGCAGTATTTACCGGCGTCCACAAGGGCTTTACATCAGTTTGAAAGACAAGTAAGCTTTATGTTAAAAAAAGAATTCAAATACAAACTCTATTCTATATGATTGTTGTTCTTTCTTTGGTGAATTGAATCTTGTATCCCCGTAGAATGGATAGTGCTAATGGTAGTAGCCTCTCTATCTGTTGAGACAGACAGAGGAAATGGCTGTATGTCTTACCCCCAGACCCCACTTCTGCGTGGAATATACTGGTTTTGTTTGGTTTGAAACGATGCTGACAGTAATTGAATTATCAGGGGGAAGATTCTTGAGGTGATGAAAAATTGGCCGGAGAAGAACATCCAAGTTATTGTGGTAACTGATGGCGAGCGGATATTGGGGCTAGGTGACCTTGGTTGCCAGGTAAAATCTTCGCCCTTTAGGTGCTTTAAGACGTGCATTTTTAATGGGCTATGTATATATTTTATGCTTTACGACACGCACTTTGTATTTTTGTTGCGAGTTATATACCTTTCTATTTTGATGATTTTGTAATGTTAAAATATGACAGGGGATGGGGATACCTGTTGGAAAACTTTCTTTGTACACTGCACTTGGAGGTGTTCGCCCTTCTGTTGTAAGTCTTCTTTATTCGGATGCGATTGCATTTAGTTTTACTGTATCATGAAATTTTACTCCTAGATGGGTGAAAATGTTTAACCTTGAAACTCTATCCAAAACCCGAAAATCGTTGCAATTTTTTGGGACAGTCGAACTAGTATTCAAATAATAGAACTGCCACCCTTGCATCAGGCAGGTGTAACTTCTAAATGACATGCTTTTGGTGTTAAACACACTCCCTCTGGTTTATGATGACATGTTCCTGTAAAATCTTGAAATATACACTAGAAGGTTAGTTTGTGGCATGTAAAAAGTTAACCATGTTCACTTCCTTTCGCTACAGTGCTTGCCCGTAACCATTGACGTTGGCACCAAAAACGAGAATTTGCTGAACGATGAGTTCTACATTGGTCTCAAACAAAAAAGAGCAACTGGGGAGGTCTCATCTCATTAACATCGTTTCTTTTGGTTCTTACATTTGATGATTATGTATTCATCTAAACCTGGTTATTTTAGGAATACGACAATTTATTAGAGGAATTCATGACTGCGGTGAAGAACAACTATGGAGAAAAAGTCCTCATTCAGGTCTGTTGGCGGTTTTCTTCAACTTTTTGGGTTTATATCTTGGTCTAAAGGCGAATCTACGGTGTGTTTCCAGTTTGAAGATTTTGCCAACCACAACGCGTTTGATTTGCTGATTAAATACAGAACAAGTCATCTTGTTTTCAATGATGATATTCAGGTAAGCATCCTTGAAAAAAGATATGGGTGTGTGTCAATGTCAACCCTTTCATTCTCTTGTGAATACAACTACACAAAATGGCCTGATGTATCGCTGACAGGTATGTCTTTAACGTACTCACCTCTCTTTTGATCAATGTGATTCAGGGCACGGCATGTGTCGTTTTGGGTGGTTTGCTTTCGGCTTTGAAGTTACTTGGGGGGACTCTTTCCGATCACACATTCTTATTTCTAGGTGCCGGAGAGGTGAGCTTCATATGTTCCTCGCATTTTTCATTCGGATACTCGTAATTCGGCTTGTGCCCGTCATCGAATTTTTAATCTTTTTGGTTCTAAAGGCTGGTACCTATTGAAGTCTTTGGTTACAAACGGTCATATGACTGAGTCTGTTTAGATTTGAATAAGWATTTTGAATTAGTCCTAGTTGTTCCTATTTCTTAGCTGATAGTTTGCTGTTCTGTTTCCTGTGTAAGCCTATAAAAAGGCAGCTTGATTTATTGAATAAAGTATCACATTTCAGAGTCAAATTGTGCGTATTATCACCTGGTTTTAACAGTACCGGCATAGCAGAGCTTATTTCGCTTGAGATATTGAAGAAGGTAATAGCTCCTCTTAACTCTGAATTTTAAACGCTTAACTTAGCGAATAGATGCTAGTTGAAACAAGATCTCTATCCCTTGGGGTAGAGGAAATGTCTCCCTATACTCTACTTGTGTAGGATATATTGGGTTTTTTTGGTTCGAGTTTTTATCTTAATCATTAAGATGTTATTCGCAGACAAAAGCGACAGTGGAAGAATCCCGTAAGAAAATTTGGCTCGTTGACTCCAAGGTACTAGAAAAATTATCAAGCATCCCTTTTCTAAGAACTCTTTACAAGAACCAGTTGCCGTCCCAAGTGGTTTGAGTGTAACACGGCCTTCTGTTATCAAGCCGAGCCTTAAAAGGCAGGCCTAAACTGGTCCCACTTTGGCCATTTCCAGATTACAGTACGAACATTAAGTGTGTGTTGTATTGATATAGGGATTGCTTGTGAGCTCACGAAAAGACTCCCTTCAACATTTCAAGCAACCATGGGCTCATGACCATGAACCGGTGACGGGACTCTTGGAAGCCGTCAAGGTATGATTATTCTATGTCACCTTTTGGACTGTTTACGAAGGCTTCCATCCTTGCTTCGTTAGTTGATGTTAAGTATGTTAATGCAGGCAATCAAGCCAACGATATTAATAGGAACATCAGGAGCTGGGAAACAATTTACAAAAGAAGTTATCGAAGCCATGGCATCTATAAATGCAGTTAATTCTCGCATCGACACAAACAACTGTTGTTTCTTTTATACTTAAAATACAACATTTATATGATTGTTTTACGCGTAGAAACCGCTCATTATGGCTCTATCTAATCCGACGTCACAATCCGAGTGTACCGCTGAAGAAGCTTATACGTGGAGTCAAGTAAGTTAACCATCCGCTTAATCATTCTTTTCGTACTAGGGGTGTCGAAAAACCGAAACCGAATAACCCATCTGCAGTGCATTGTATGAATGGTTCGGGTTATAATTCCTTACTGGGTTAAACAGCGGGTATGGTGTTCATTTCTTTTTCGCGTCCCCACAACCACATCGGCATGATCCCATGATTAAATCCTCATATGAGTTCAAAATGTTAGCAGGGTCATGCGATTTTTGCTAGCGGAAGCCCGTTTGATCCCGTTACATACGATGGCAAAGAGTTCGTGCCTGGTCAGGTCTGAAGCTTACACGAGATATCAATTCCGTAGATTTCAAATTTATTGCAAAACCGTTTTTATAAAAGAGATATTTTAGGATCTCCAACAGTTATTCAAATAAATTACTCAAAATGAAAGGAAAAAAGTAACCCAAAATTACATCCAACTCCAATAGCTTCTGCACTCTGGATGGTAATTTTATTACTAAAATATGCAATATTATAACAAAAAATGGATTTATAGAAAATTACATTCTCTCTCCTACTTTCTCCAAAAACCTTTGTTTTTCTCCATTTTGGAGATGCTATTGAAGATGGATAGAGATTGTGGGGTAAAGGAAAGGTTTGGAATTTACGAGGTTCGTTTGATTATGATCGGATTTCAATTATCTTGTTTTTGTTTTGAAATGCAGGCAAACAATGCTTACATATTTCCGGGATTTGGTTTGGGATTGATCATGTGTGGTGCGATTCGCGTGCATGATGAGTTCCTTTTGGCAGCCTGTAAGTTCAAAAACACCATCTTTATATCTTTGACCTCCAAAAATAAAAGGGTAAAACACTTGGGCTATCATTCAACAACTATTATCATATAACAAAAATAGCGTAAATTACGTTTTCCTACTTAACAAAATTGCTTTTTACTTAATATTATCAAAGTAAGGATGTGATAATGTTACATTCACCAAAGCGATAGAGCAAGTTTATATTACCATCAAGGAGATTACGTAGTGCTTGTACAAGATCCTTACCAAAAGCTTCAAATGTCAAGAACACCGACTTCTATACGCATACCAAAAATGGTAAAACAAGCTCTTGAGAGAAAAAGTGGAGATAAGAGTGTTTTGGAAGCTAGGAAGTGGATTAAAGATATGAAAAAGCAGAACGGATGGCAAAGGTATGGGCTGAAAGCCCTTTTGCTGTCATACAACTTTGACAAGGGCAACTGGATATGCTACCCTGTCCGTATATTATATATAAATCAAGAACCACAGTGCTTACTGCTTAGGAAGGACATGAAGAACTAGTTCAGAAATATATCAACTTTAGCTCAAGGACTTAATCAGATGTGCTCTGTTGATGGATCCATCTCTCAATAAGTCCTTTTAGGAAGGTTCAAATTTATAAACATGGATGCATGAAAAGATATTGTTTTCGTTAATTTGGTTTATGATTAGATGGGATCCATGAAACGGAAATAAACCATGAGTCTTTATATGCAAACAAACAGCGGAAGCTTTGGCATCTCAAGTGACCGAAGAAGACTATGCCAAGGGTATTATCTATCCACGTTTCAAGAATATCAGAAAGATTTCAGCGCATATTGCTGCAAAGGTAGCTGCTAGGGCCTATGAACTTGGTAAGCACATATTTTCTCGTCGTTATGAATCTAAACGATTCAGTAATTCTCACCAGTTTTTTTTTATTACTTTGCAGGTTTGGCATCTCATCTCCCTCGGCCTAGCGATCTTATTAAATTCGCAGAGAGTTGCATGTATTCTCCAAACTATCGTAGTTATCGTTAACGTTTGTTTTAGGTTAAATTTGTTTGATTCATTCTTTTTACTAGCTTTATTAATTAGGCTTAAAGTTATGTGTATCAAGAATCGTACAATGCTATCCAGATGATGAATCAAGTGTTCTCTTGTTAGGTTTTACATACACTCCTCTAATGTTGTTAAAGCATAAACCAGATGATGAAACATAGTGTTCTTTTGATGTGTACCATATGGCTTAAAGGCATGTTAATCTTATCTTTAGGCTCAAAACCAAGTTCTTTTTATCTTTAGGCTCAAAAGCCTTTCGTCTCATCTATGTGGTACATATCATCGTTTGAAAGGTCAGATCGTATTTTAAATTTATTGAGTAACAAGCAAACCCTTATAAACTTAGAATAGTTGTTGTGATAATAATCAATTGGTATTGTGGTCAGTATATCAAAAGACATCCAAGTGACATCAATATCCAATGAAGTCATTCAACGGAAAGTTAATTACCACAAATCTATCTATATTAGTCACCAATGTTGAAACCTGTTAGTTGCAACTCTGATGACATTAACTTTAGTGTTGAAGACATCAAAACTTTGGAAAGTATGAAAATGGTGATCCGAACATAAAGACTTTATAAACTTTGAGGATCAAGAGATGGCTAATGCTGACATTGAACAAAGGAATGTGGAAATGTATTAGACAACTCTAACATTGAAGATCGAGAACTGAATGTCCAAATTCTGACGACTGTAAAGTTAATGAATCCACCCTCATGCTTTCAAACATGATGATGCAACACTAATGAGTTTAGAACTTGATGAAGATTTTGAGTACATATCATCTGCCTACATGGATTCTTGACAAAATGACCACATGGGCACTCCAATCTGCTCCTCGACAGTAAGTACAAGTACGTTCATTGCATTAAATGAGTACTTATTGCTCTTTCTAAGAGAGGGAATGAAAATGTTAAAGACACTTACAAGTCATGATAAGTCAACTTTTATTTGGAGAAGTACAATGCTTAAGGACAAGTTCTAAAAATAGGCACACACAAGGACAAAAGTTGTCACCTACCACCAAAAAAGTTACTAAGTCTAGCAATCCTCACAAGGTACAAGACCTTACTTGTTATTTAATAAGAGGAGGATATTGTTGGTCTCACCTATTGATTTGGTGATGACCCTTCGATCTTCCTGCTAGTCAATCAATACTTAGTAGACTATAAGGTATTTATATTTTGGTTATTAGCCTTTGGCAAAATTGAAAACTAACTGAAGTGAAGATAGAAGATCATCAATAAGGTCTTGTGTTCAACTATCCAATTTATACACCAAATAGCCTCAGGCAGTCTATTTGAAGCCCTTACAACCGATTTGAAGCTCTAGAGGTCAATTAATGAACATTGATCTGCCAAATGTCAAGTCTGACCAACCCTTGTACTTGAAAAAGATATTCCCTGAAAGTATGAGTAAAGTAGGTTTGTCCCTATATACTTTTACTATTCATATCCTCAACAAAGTACATTGAAGTTGAACCATGTCTAAATATGAATGTATGCTAAAAGGACATCTAATGGTGATCAAGTCAATGTTGGACATCTTATCCCAAGATGGCAAGTGTTCTCTTTGTGAAAACATGCAGTTAATGCATAAGGTGATATAAACGACATAGTGCATCTCCCACGCAAACTGTGCTTTCCAGACATAATTTCCAATGCATTCTCATGGTAATGGGCTACCTCTCTACTGGCAAAAGCTTTGTGTTCTTCTGTTCTTACATGTTTCCTAAGTGTGTTCTCGTAATTCTTTGTGTGAGGTTGTTTATGATATATTTATCCTGTCCTTATTTCATAGCAATCTTTGCATTTCTCTGTGCTAATTCTTGATATTCATCAAGAAAAATTAAAGGTCAAAAAATCTGTGTAATTATACTCAAGCCCCCACCTTTCTTCAATTACCTGTCATTTTACATCTAATTGGGACCAACAAGTATAAATACCCACGTATTTTCACCTTTGAGAGTACGTTTCTTCAAAGACTAAAATTTTGGTTCATCTTCTTGCTCATTAGTGCAAACCAGAAAAGAAGAAGAACAACGTTTATATTTCCAGTGAAGAACCCCGAAGGAAGCTCTACCATATGAAAAGATCATTTATGAGTTCTAAGTCCTAAAGTTTGGTCTAAGAATTTTGTCTTGTAGAGTTAGGGGTTGTTTGGCAATTGCTGAATGGTTTAGTACAGAATGATTAAGTGGTCAGAATGATTAAGAGGCTCTCATGATATAGTGCAAAATGAAATATAATTGTTTGGTAATTGTGTACAATGAAATTAGGGCTCTTAATGGATAAGGGAGATCCAATATACAAAATCATTCAGAGGGTTTTAGAACCATTAAGAGGCAAACTTTTATTTTGCCAAACAAGATTCACCTCTTAACGATTCAGAGGTTGTCTCTTAATGAAACTATTAAGAGGTAAACAAACAGCCCCTTAGTTTTGATTTATACATTGAGAATTGGTTTAAGGATCTAGATTCCATAATTAGGCTTTCCAAATCTTTACTTCGAAAGTTTCATAAAATTCTTTGAAAGTTTTAAAGCATTGTATTCACCCAACCTACAATATTTGGGCATTATTTATGAATTGGTTAAAACTCTAGGAAAAAATTGGTAACAGTACAAATTAAATAAGTCTTTTGTTTAGATCTGTTATGGCTTTACCACATAGCCCAACATTTTTTCAAACGCTCTGGAAATAGGCCCTTGTCATTAATTAAGGATAAATACTCCGTTAGGGAAAACAAAATGATCATCTTTCTTGATAGTCTCGATTCTAAGCTCTTCGATGTAATCCAAAATGGAAAATTCATTTCTATGGTAACAATTGAAGTTATTCATCCTTCTTGTAATGCCCCTAGAACTCCTTCCATCCATCATCCAAAAGAGCGACTTTGTTGGACTAAGCATGATCATAGGAGGTACTATGTGGATGCAAACGAAAAAGGCTATTTGGTTATATCCTTTTCTAATGGCATGTATCATTCAGTTGTGATCTGCATATCTACTAAAAGGATTTGAGAAACTATCAGTATTTTGTTTTGAGTATGGACAAGGTAAAATGAGAAGCAAAACATGCTAGTTCAACAATGTGAATGCTTCTCATCTAAATATAATGAAACCTTGACAATGACTTATAATTGACTTAATTGAAATCCATGATTTAGATGTGAATGAGTCGAATTACTTCTCCCTAGGTCTATTAGTGGAACAAAAAGCTGTTAAAAAGGAATCACTTCCCTACTGCTGCCTCCTGTAGGAGTCCCATCAATGAGTTGAAATAACATGATATGAAAATTTGTTGATTCCGACATGTTTGATTAAATTCATGTGATGCTTACCACCAATATGGGATCTAAGTCCTATTTTGTTTAGAGTTTGTAAGGACCTAAAGATTGTGTTTTTTCATATCATATATTGAAGGTTAGCTTTTTGTTTATAGTGACCGAGGGGTAAGCAGGAATAGCCAGGTCAAGAAAAGGGGTTAGTGCAAGGGAAGTAGTTGGCTTCATGGCTAAAATGGGTTCCTGGTTCAGAGAGAGGGATGGTAGAAGTTGTGACCATGGTTCGGATTACTGGTGGGATGAAGGTGAAGGTTCAGGTAGGTTCAGGTATATGGTTGTGCCAGACTCCCCCTCAAGGAGATCACCAGGAACCAGGTCTTCAACTACCTTGTCTTTGCTTTTGTCAATAGCTCCCTAAGTTGGTTGCTCCCCCTCAGATGGTTGCCTAGTGATAAAAGCATAACTACTTTCAGCACCCAATATTCCAATCTTTTTGACAACATATCATCATTGTCATCATCATCATCATTGTCATCATCATCATCATCATCATAATTATCCTTGTCATGGCCTCTGATTACTGTCGCATCATCATCAGTGACATCATCATCATCATCTTCCTCCTTGTTGTCACCATCAAGAATGAGGACTTCAGCCCCAAGATTTGGAGCTAAGGTAGAAACTTCAACTACCATAGATGAGGGCATCATGAGGACAACATGTACATAGGATGAAGGCAACATGATAACATCTTTAATATAAGAACATGGAGTTGTATCAACTACCTAAACTTTCTATGCCTCAAATATAATCTTCTAAATCCTCTTTGTCAACATCATCACAAGGGAGAGTGATAAGTGTTAATTTATTAACCTTATTACATCATTTTCTTAACCATTTTCCTATGTTTTATTTGCCCATTAGTATCTTAATTGAGTCTTTTTATGTCTTTTTCATATATTAGTAGTAATATAGTATATCTAATGTTAATCCCCTGTTTATGCAGGTTTTTGATGATTTTTGGGCCCGATCCTGCAACAGTCCTGTAGGACCAGGAGTGGCAAAGTCCTATAGTACCTGTCCGTGAGCTGCACTTTTGCTTGGGCCGAGAATTCGTGGGCTGCTCCTTAGAGATTGCTGGGTCAACGACCTTGGGCCTGGTCAAAACCCATTTTTGAAGAGCCTTTTGTCTTATTAGGTGGCTCCCACTTGGCAAACTCCCTTAGCCTATAAATAGAAGGCTTAAGGCTTGAGTTTACTTACCAATTCACCAATTTACACACTTTTACTTACTTTCTTAATTGTTTATTTCTTAAATCTTTGAGTTATAAACATTTGCTCTCTAGAATATTATTTTCGGTTTCATGATTTCGGTTTTCTTGTTTCCAATCAAGAACTGATTTTTGTGAAGTGAAGTTGTGATTACGTTTTCAAGTTTAATTTAAGTGCTCGTATTTAATCTTCATCTCATTTCTGTTCTTATTTCCAAGTTACGTTACATTTTCTGATTTTTGTTACAAGTTACGAATTAGTCGATCTCTGTTGCTTTACATTGGATTTCATCATTTGTGGCTCACGACTAATTTACGTAGACTAAATAATATGTTTTTAAGAGTCTGCAAGTAACCTTTTCGGTCTTTGTAACGAAACTTGTTTTGCAAGTTTTGTTACTTGTCTTGCAAGCTACCTCAAAGTCAAACTCTATTTTCAAGGTTTTCATTAGTCATCTCTCCATCTAATCAAGTACTTGTCATCCATCATGTCTTAGTATAATATTAATTAATAATATTTAGTTATTAATTATTTAATTTCAGTTCTTTACATTTCAGTCTTTATATTTCAGTTTTTTATATTTCAGTCTTTACATTTATGCATTTTACTTTACTGCAATTTACTTTCCCGTCATTTAATTTCCAGCAATTTACTTTCAGTCATTTATATTTCAGTCATTTAATTTCCACTACTTTAAATTCCAGTATTTCCATTTTCTGTAATTTACTTTCTGTAATTTACTTTCTGCAATTTACTTTCTGCAATTTACTTTCTGCAATTTACTTTTTAGTATCAGTTATTTATTTTTTAGTCCTTACATCCTTCGAAAGAAGAAACCGAGCGATGATGGGCTAACGCCTTAGCTTGGGGTGTAACGGGAAATTAAGACCAAAGCCGATGTGAAAGTACAAAGGTGTCTTATCAGCATTATAGTCTGTTGATCCTCTCTCTCAGTGATTTGATGATAATCCCTTTTTTCCTTTCACGTTGTATTTATGTTTATGTATTTTCAGTTCTAGCGATCATCACAGAGTATGTTCAGTAATCGCTGAAGAACTTGCTTTGTAAATTCATCAGAGACAACAATACTTCAAGAAGACAACACTCACACCAAAGAACCTTCAGCGAACGTCGAAGACTGAAACTGAAGATTAGAGACTGGC
>NW_020202123.1:0-1023 GCF_001531365.2 Cynara cardunculus var. scolymus
CCCAAACCTATATTACTCTCCCCAAGTGTATCACTCTTTATACGGCTTTTTTTTAAATGTAGCACACTTGGCCGAATGAAATATGAAGTGATTGGAGAACAATCACTAAGCATAAACGAGATTGTATATAAGTTCAAGTCGAAGTAGCAAAATACAAGAGCAACGAAGACTATTTTGTTACATCCTTGACCACGTTTGACTTTTTCTCTCAAAAAACATGCGATTGTGATGTTGATGATTTTGATTCAATGCTGTTCGTGAGGATGATTCTTGGATGATTCGTGGWGGTTGTGTTGATTCGTAAGCATCCCTCTTGCCGCTGCTCACTTCTGTCCTTTGGTATGTTTTTTTCCTACATCTAGGGTTTGTTCGTTTCTCGGTTTTTCTGCTGCCTCTCCTCGATTGGATCTTGTTTCTTTACACGGTCTGGTTGTTTWCGGCTGTTGGAGTGGCTGTGTTTTGTGTGATATTGAGGGTTCTAGGGTTTCGCTGTTATACAAGCATCTTTGGCTAGGGTTACAACAATTACGGCTAGGGTTTCTTTGTACCGGCTGTGTTGGAGTTGTAATCTTCATGATTTTATGTGCAACCTGATTCTTTTTGTTATTGTATTGCTGCGCGTTTGGCTTAAAGAATCTCGYCGTTCTTGTCGTGATTTTATGCTACTCGTGTTGTGATCCTTCGAGCTGCTGGTTCTTGGTTTGCACGTGTTGGTTTGTGATCAGATCTGCTGGTTATTTGTTAAGACGGTTTGTTGGTKCTATACTGGTTCTTCGTGTTTGCTGATTTTATGCAGCGGCTGTTCTTGGTGTTAAAGATCGGTCTTGCTGCTGCAGTGAGTAGTTTCAGGGTCCTTTTCTAGGATTCAGTTTCTGTTTGCTGCTGTCCCGTTGTTCCAGTTTGGTTTTTAGCCGGCGTATGATTTTATGTGATCCGTTTTGGTTTACATTMAATCTTTTTGCTGCTGCTGTCGTTGATTCTTTGTTACCGGTCTGCTCTTCTGCTGGTTTGTTGAGATTGCTG